>NC_034430.1:5130029-5135173 GCF_002078875.1 Numida meleagris | reverse complement strand
TGGGGATGGGCGCTGGGTGCTGCCGTGGGGCTGGAGTGCCACCTCCCGGGAGAGCGGGGGCAGAAACCAGGCGGGCAGGCGGCGTCTACTTCAAAGTTTAATGAAAGAAATAAGTTATTAAGTTAATAAAGTGAGGTAACTACGGGCGGCTGGGGGAGGAGGAGGGGGGTCTGTGGGGCCCAGCCAGCCCCGGGGAGGGACCCTATGGGTCAAGGACTGAGCGGGGCTGGGGGTGAAGCTGTCACATGCACCCTTACTCTGGGGCCGGGCACCCACGGCACGGCCGCGCATCACCCCCTGGGCATCCCCGGCCCCGCGGCACAGCCGGGGGGGGCTGCGAGCACAGCCCATGCTGTTCACATGCACTACGGAGGGAAAGGAGGGGCTGGGGGCACCCCGGGGCGCAGCCCTGCTGGGAGCAGCAGCACGGTGGGGTTGGGGTCCCCACGATCCAAAGGCAAAAGGGGGTCCCATGAGCCCCCCCCCTCCCCCGGGGGGTACCAGTAAATTTTGGCACTACTGCGATGAGGGACTGGAAAGCAGCCCCGGTGCAAGCAGCGTGCAAAGGGCGCTGCCACCGCCGCGCTGTCCCCACCGCAGTCACCCCCAGGGGACAGGGACGAGCAGGGAAGGGCTCCTCCAGCGGGGGCTGGGAGGGATGCTCCTGGTGGACCACTGCCCCCCCCCGCCCGGCCTCCCAGCCCTGGGAGCATCCTCCGGGGGGGTCGGAGCCCCCTGGGGAGCAGGACGCAGCCCCGCGTGCCGGCAGGGGGTGCTTATTGCCTACGTATGTCCCCCGGGTGGCTCTTCCCGGGGGTGTTGCATATTAAGACATTATTGCATATCTGTCTCCTATGTATATAGATAGATACTGCCCTGGGAGCATGCGGGGGCAGGCAGAAGGCTCTGCTGCGCTTCTGGGGGTGCAGCCGCAGCCCTGCGAGCAGGGGGAACCCTGGCAGTGGGGTCAGCCCCCCCGCCCCAATGAAACCCCGTGGGGTCGTGCCCAAAGGCTCAGCTCCAGAGCCGGAGCCTTGCATAGCTGTGCTGGTCCCGGTGCAGCTCTGGGATGCTCAGGACCCCTGTAGGGAGGCGGGCTCCCAGCCCCCGCAGGCAGCACCCGCCCCAGTGCTGCTGCTCCCTCCCCATCCCCACCGCAGCGCCCTGCACAGAGCGCGGCTGCTGCCCACCCGCAAGGACACCGGGTTCAAGTAACGCAGCGAGGGACGCAGCTCCGTGGGGCCCAGCGATGCCCGGGGTGCTCCCCACATCCCCATGCCCCACCCCCCCCACACCCCTGGTCGGAGCCGTCCCCGCGGCCCCGTCCCGCTGCTCAGTCCATGTTGGCGCTGCCCGACCTGGAGATGCTCAGCGTCTGGGCTGACGCCGACACGTCCTCGTGCTCCACGGGGCTGTGGTAATCCGAGGTGATGTCGGGCTCGCGGGGCAGCGGCACGGCCGCCAGGCTGAAGGAGTTGGCCGAGCCCTTGCGCAGGCACTGCGAGTAGAGGCCGAGCAGCAGGTCCAGCTTCTGCTCAATAGACTGCACCTGCGGGCATGGGATGAGCGGGTCCCCAGGGGAGGGGGACAGGGCGACACGGGGACATGGGGACACGTCCCCGGTGGCTGTCCCCTCGGTACCTGCCGCTCCACCTTGACCACGCGGCCCATCATGCTCAGCTCGTCCACCAGCTCTGCATCCAGCGCCGCCTTCTCCCCCTTCTCCCGGATCTTCTTGTCGGCAGCGGGGCCCCCCCTGCCCACGATCTGGTCCACGCTGCGGGGAGGGGACACAGCGCATTGTTCCCAACGGACCGGGGACACGTGGGGCCGTGCGTGGGGCCCATCCGCGGGGATGGGGCTGGCGCACGGAGCCCCATTCACAGCCATGGGGCAGGTGGGATGCGCCCCCCATAGCGGGGGATCTGCAGGACCCCAGAGCCCACCCCTCCACCCCCGGGGCCATCTCACCGTGTCTGCAGGCTCTTGATCCTGCCCAACATGTCCAGGTGCCCGGCCGAGTACTGCTCGATGACGTCCTTCACATCATAGGGCCGCAGGGTCTCCTTGAACTTCCTCTTGGCCACCAGGAACTTGAGGATCCTGCGGGGGGGACGGAGGGGGGGGGCTGGATGCAGGCGTGGGGCAGGCAGAGCGGCCAGCACCTGGGGGTCTGTTTGCTTGTGGCTACGGGGTCGTGGTGGGGACCCGGCCCCCGCGGCTCTGCACGTCCCGGTGCACGGGGCGGGATGCGCTCACCGCACAGCACGGATCAGGGTCTTCACCGCCGGCATGATGTCCTCGAAGGTCAGGTCGCAGTGGGAGCCCTTCTCCTCGCCGCTGTCCTCCGGCGGGCACTCTGCTGTAAGGGTGGGTGTGCGGCACCGGTCTCAGCCCCCACATCGAGCTCCCCACCCCCCCACCCCCGGGTCCCCCCAGCGCTCACCCTCAGGTTGCAGCCGCGGTTTGAGCCGCAGCGATGCGCGGAAGCGGGTGCGGTCGTTGAAGCTCCAGCTCTTGTGCACCTTGCTGGGGCTGGGGGCCTCGGGGACGGCCTCGGTGCTGGGGGAGCGGTGCAGGGGGGGGGCCAGGTGCAGGCGGCCGCGGCTGCCCAGGCGCTGTGGGGAGCCCAGGCGGATGCGCTCCTTGATGCCCATCTTGGTGCTGCGGGGGGGGGGGGGTGGGGGGCAGAATCAGCGCCCAGCAAGTGCCCGGGGAGCAGGGATGGGGATGGGGGGCGGAGGGGATGGGCGGCCCCCCAGCACGGAAACTGGGCACGAGCTCAGGCTGGCAGCAGGCGTCACTGCATGCCCGTGCAGAGCAGGCTCAAACGCAGCTCTTCCTGAGAGCAGAGAGAGGAGACAGACGGATGGCGGAGGGACAGACAGAGATGGGGACAAACAGCAGAGCAGTGCGCGGAGCAGCCCCATTCCTGCCCCATTCCTGCTGACACAGAGGAGCTGTTCGGGCCCTGCCTTCCTCCTCCTCCTCCTCCTCCTGCAGGCTGCACCACCATTCTGCCCTGCTCCTGCAGCCCCACTGCAAACTCTGCTCCCAAAACCAATCGCTCTGCTGGCTTGGGGGGGTGCACAGCAGACATCTTTTATGTAGGACCTACACAAAAACACCACGTGGTGCTGCCTCTGGGGTGACGGGGGACCGCGGGCACACGCTGGGACATGCGAGGAGGCCAAGCAGAACGGGACCCAAGAGCAGAGAGAGCCAGAGCTGTGCAGGACTCAGCACACAGCGCAGGGCAGGGAGACCCCCACTGCTGTGCAGGGGGTGCCACAAAACCGCGGGGAGGGAGAGCTCCATGGATTTCCCCGGCCAGGAGCCGGGTCTGGGCTGGCAGCACGCACAGGATGGGGAAATTCCTTCCCCCAGGGTGGGGGGGCAGGCCGTGGGGCACACTGCCACGGGGTTACCCTCAGTTTGCTGCTGTCGGGCATGGCAGAACCGGGCTCACTCACGCTGCATGGGGAGAAACTGAGGCACAGCCCAGCGTGCCCAAGCCAGCTCCCAGCCCAAGCCATGCACAGCCCTTAGCACTGCAGCACAGCCCCCCTCAAATCCCCCTGCCCCATCCCCTGCCCAGCAGGCCGCCCCATGCACCCGGCAGCTGCTGGGCCGCGGTACCTCCGTCTCCACGTGGCCCACGTTCGCAAAAGCCTCCGCTTCCCACCACCCACCTGGCTGGGGGCAGGGCAGGGACACAGAGAAAGAGAGCATCAGTGAGTGGAGCCGGAGCCTGACCCCGTGCGTGGGCACAGAGCCCCCGAGCAGCTCCTCCCCGCTGCGGAGGGGAGAAGCGTGAGCACATTTGTGTAGGTCCTGCATAAACACTGAGAGCTGTCGGTTCCGTGTCCTGGCGGTGGCACGGGGCAGCGCCCGCGGGAACGGTGCCGGTGTCCCCGTGGGAGGAGGGCACAGAGCGGGGCGGGTGGCCAAGAGACGGCCACGTTTTGGGGCGAACGTTACCTGAGGCTCAAGCACTTGTGGGGCTGCGCGTCCTCCTCCTTCCAGCTTCGGGGTGAGTGGGGGCAGGGAAGGTGTGGGGGGGCATGGAGAGCGGAGGGCGAGCAGGAAAGAGGAGGGGAGAGAGAGAGAAGATGAGATGTTATGAGAGGTGATGCTCGCGGAGAAGCCGGGGCTGGGACCGGGAGCACCCAGCCCGTACTCACCTCGGGGTGCCCGCGGCCCTGCAGTGGGGCAGCCCCACAGCTCTGCACATCCCCGTGCCGCACCGGACCTCCCGGAGCCACGGCTCCGGCACCGCGGGGGAAACTGAGGCAGAGCGGAGCCGCCGGCCCCAAGTAACCCTGACCCAAAGAGCCGCTGCCCTGCCCCGGGTGGCACGCCGGGGACACCGGGCGCCCTTCAGCCCCTGGAGCCGGGGACCGCGCTCGGTCCCCCCACGCAGCATCCTGGGGGGGGGGGCTGCTCTGCTGCTGGCGGCGGCACCACGCACAGACACACACACACAGGGGCAGAGCGGCTGCTCCCTACCTGTCCCCGGCACACGCGGCGGGGATGGGGCTTTTCTGGCCAGAGGTGAAGAAGGGCTGATACGGCGGCGGGGCTCCGTCAGGCCATTTTTTCACCTCTGAATTCCTAAATCCTCCGTTGCGGGCTCGGTGCAAGTGCTCAAACATTAGGAGCAGCTCTCTGAGGTTGGGGGTTAAATAAAAACATGGAGAAATTAAAACTTCCCAAAAGCAAACGAGATGAGCGAAACCAAGGCGGAGCGGAGCCGGGTCCTCCGTGCGAAACCGAGCAAAAACGGAGCCAAACAAGAAGCAAAAGCAGAGCGGGCCCTGGCTTCCTAAATCCAGCTCCTCCACAGCTCCCGGTGCTGCGGGACCGGGACCCACTGCGCGAGGGCACCAGACCTCGGTGGGGACAGCAGCTAAGAACGCTCCGCCTTCGGAAAAGCAAAAAGGTGAAATGGAACCACCCGTCTGCCACTGGAGGGGTGGGGGAGGGCAGAGGGACGCTGCCCCACGGCCGAGCCCCGTGCACTGGGTGCTTTGCAATGGGAGCACGCAGGGAGCCCAGAGCTGCGGCCGTCAGCACCGCTCCTCCCCCAGGAAGCGATGGGTGAGCGTGAGGTGGTGGTGGGATGGGTGCTATGGATGGGTGCT
>NC_034430.1:5122303-5123004 GCF_002078875.1 Numida meleagris | reverse complement strand
CCCCCCCAGCCCCCAGGTGAGGATCCAGCCACGGGTCATGGAGGGACGGTGGCACTGCAGGATGGGGCGGGTGGGGATGGGGTACCTGGATCAGGTTTGCTGCTGGGGTCCTCCTCTTCTCAAAGTGCTTCTGCCTGTGCTGCTCCTGCACCTTGAGGGCGAAGCCAGAGCCCAGGATACCCTGCAGATGGGAAGGGGATGGGGCACACGGAGGTCACCGCCACAGGGACGGGTTCTGCCCCTTTCTCTCAAACTCCTGCCCTGCAATGGGGCACAGAGAGAGGGGACCCCTCCGCTCCTCCAGTTCCTGCCCCACGGTGGGGACCCCCCCACCCCCAGTCCCACTCACCGCAGGCAGCGCGAAGAAGGAGATGCCGAGCAGAGCGAAACCGGCCGCCAGCATCCGCCCCAGCCACGTCTGCGGCGTCTTGTCCCCATAGCCGATGGTGGTGAGCGTCACCTGCGCGGGGACAGAGCACGGGGGGCCCTGCAGGGAGCTCCCCCCCCACGGCCCCCTCCCGCCCTCCGTGCCGCTGAGCTTACCGTGCCCCACCAGAGGGAATCGGCGTAGGTGGCGAACTGCCCGTTGGCATCCTTCTCGGCCAGGTAGACGAGGAAGGAGGCGAAGATGAGCACCAGGAATCCGATGTACCACGCAGTGATCAGCTCCTGCGGGCAGCGGGGGTCAGCGGGGCCGGGGG
>NC_034430.1:5115427-5122157 GCF_002078875.1 Numida meleagris | reverse complement strand
GCGTACACCACGGAGCCCAGCAGCTTCCAGGTGCCGCCGCGGCGATCCATGCGCACCATGCGCAGGATCTGCAGGAAGCGCATGCTGCGCAGCGCCGAGGTGGCGAAGATGTTGCCCTGCGTGCCGGCCGCGATGACGGCCACCGAGGCGATGAAGACGATGAAATCTGGAGGGGGACGGGGGGGGGCAGCGAGGGTGAGCACCGGGGAGGAACCCCCCCATCCCCATATCCCCCATCCCCATGTCCCAGTGTCCCCCCGGCGCTACCTATCACACAGAAGGGTTTCCGGGCGAAGCGCAGGCGGCCCCGCCAGCCCCGGTAGCGGCAGCAGCAGCCGGCCGCCCAGACACGGATGACGTACTCCATCCCGAACACCACGATCATGACAAACTCCTATGGGGAACAGCGCGAGCGTGAGGCGGGCAGGGCTGGAGGGGGCGGGGGGGTGGGCGCTTTGGGATGGGGCAAATGGAACAGGGGTGCACGGGGAGGGCTGCATCCCCCCCAGGATGTCCCGGTGCGGCCGCTCCTGCTCCTGTGCTCCTTCTCCTCCTCCTCCTCCTCCTCCTCCTCCCGGCACCGAGATCGAGTGGAGCCGGGTCCTGTTCCTCCTCCGTCAGCATTGTCCTGCGGCCGCGCGCCCCAGCCCGCCCCGTTCTGCTTACTTGCGGGAAAGTCACAAGGACCTTCCCGATTTAGTCTCCGTCACTCGGGAGAACTCCGGCGTCAGCCCTTTCTGACAGGTTGGGGGGAAAGTCGGCCTTTTTTTAGCCCCCCCCCCCACCTCTGCCCTGCTTCCTCCAGCAGTCTGAGCCCCCCCCCCCACACCAAGGTCACGGGGGGGGGGAGAACAGTGGCTGAGGGGTGGGGAAGGGCTATGGGGTGACAGCGGGTGTAGCGCAGGGAGGGGGACCCTGATTGCCCCCCCCCACTTACCAGGATGAAGAGGCACTGGTTGGCCAACTTCTGGTGCTCCTGGATGGTGGAGAAGACGGAGAGCACCAGGCAGCTGAAGACGAGCAGGAATCTGGAAGCAGAGCACACAGGGTCGGGGTCAGAGGCACTGCCCATAGGGGGTGGCACAGAGCATTCCATGGGGCTGACCCTGACCCACAGCTCCAACCCCCAGTGCCCCCCTCATGCCCCCACCCAAATGTGTGGGAATGGCTTCAGGATTTATTGTGAGTTCCCGTGGGGCCCCACCTGGATCCCATCAGCCCCCACCTGAGCGCTGCTTCCAGCTCTGGGCCCCAGCACAGGGATGTGGGGACGCCCAGAGGTGGGAGCAGCTCCGCTATGGGGCGGGCTGAGCACTAGGGGTGTGCAGCATGGGGAAGGCTCCGGGGAGACCCCACACCTGCCTCCCCCAGGGCCATGGAAGCACAGGAACGAACCCCTCCATGTGCCACGGGGCAGCTACGCCTGAGGGTCCCATTCCCTGGGATGGGGCCGTGTCCTCAGGCCACCCCGCAGCACTGGGAGGAGGAGGAGGAGGAGGAGGAGGAGGAGGAGGAAGGCCGGGCTCCAGCAGCCGTGCGGCGCGGTGCCAGGCCGTGCCGCAGCCCTGCAGCCTCTCCCCCGGCAAAACAGCCGCTAATGAGAGGTGGGCAGGGAGCCCGGGGCCCCGCAGCACGGCGGGCTGCGCTGCTGCAGAGCGGGACCGGAGCATCCGCTGCCCCACGGCCACCACGGGGACACAGAGCCCGGGGCGGTGGATGGGAGCTGCCCTGAGGCCATGAGCCCCGAGAGCCGGGAGAAAGCAGAAGGGGCTTTGGCCCATTTAAAATAAGGAAGGAGGGGGAAAAAATAGATCCTGGAGCTGAAGCAAACGAAACTCTCAAAATATATATATATATATATATATATTTTTTTTCTTTTTCCCCTGATCCAGCGGTTCTAAAAATGGAAAGCGGAGGGCTGGTGCCACGGGGCCACGTGATGGAGCGAAGGGATGGAGCCGCTCTGCGTGACGCTGCGGGGGCACCGGGCCCCAGTGCGGGCACTGCGAGCACCACGGGGACGGGGAAGGGGGACGGGGGAGGGGGCTCTGAGCAGAGCGCTGGGTGGGGGTCGCTGGGGGTGTGAGCACGGGAAGGAGCGGGAGCTGGCTCGGGAAGCAGGGCCCTTGGGGAGGGGGCGGCTGGAGCTGGACGGAAGGGCCGGAGCCAGGGCGAGGAGCGGGCACTGCGCTGTGCTGTGCTGTGCTGTGCTGTGCTGTGCTGCAGCAGCTCTGCCCCCCCCCAGCACTCATCCCTCTGCGCCCACCCCAGCGCTGTGCCAACCCCGAACGCAGCAGCACCGCTCCCCGCTGCGCCCCAAAGCAGCAAAGCAAGGTCTGGCGGAGCGGCCCAGGGCAGCGGCTCCGTGCACCATCAGCAAGAAGGATTATCCAAGCGGGATTCAGCCGGCAATTACACGGGCAGCGAAGCACAAAGCAGAAGAGAACGCAGAAATCGCCCTGGCTGTGAAGAATGGTGCTCCCCACCCAACCCGGGCCGTGGGGACGGGGGGGTCCCTTCCTCCCCGAGCACCCAGCAGCAGTGGGACCACGCAGGCGAGGGATGCCCGCAGCCCGGCCCCAGGGAGGGATGCTGGGGAATGCCCGATACCCAGCAATGCACCCAGAGCCCCCAACACACGAATGTTCTGCCTGGGGAGGGCTGTTTGTTGTGTGGGGGCAACCCACCCCCAGCCCTGGTGTAGGACAGAGTCATGTGAGCCCCAGCGATCCGGCTGGGAAACAACTTGCTGGGAACACATCACCTGCTGGGAATTAACTCGCAAAGCCGCGTGAACGCCCCGTCCCGGCAGCTCCTAAGCGGCTTAGGGCACGGTCAGCTGCTGGGGGGGCCGGGAAGGAAGGGGCTCCCCACAGCCCCCGGCGGGGGGGACACGCTGCAGCAGCACCACACGGTGTTGCAGTGATGCAGAGCGTGCAGGATGCGGGCAGCTCGCACCCCTGCGGGCACAGCGCCCGCCTGCAGGAACGCTTCTCCCTCCGTGCCCCCAGCTATTAATTAAAACGCATCGGGGGGGGCCCTGCATGGAGAAGGCGAATCTCCTCTCATTAATCTTCATTAGAGCGGCCTCGGCCATATGCTGCCGGCTGCACGGGAGGGGATGGAGCAGGTGAGCCGGGAAAGATGCTGAGCTCGGGGAAAGCGGCGCTGGGGCTGCCCTGGTTGGCAAAGGGCAGCGTGGGGCGGGGGGCAAACCCTGGGTGAGGGGGGGGCAAACAGCTGTGCTACAGCCCCCAGTGCTGGGCAGGAACAGCACACAGCGCCAAGGGCTCGGTGTGGGGACGGGTGGGCACAGGGCCCTACATGGGCCGACCCACGCAGCGAGCCCATGTGTGGGGAAGGGGTAAGGGCGGGATGAACCCACCCGGCGGCCACGGTGGGGATGGGGGTGGGGGTGGGGGTGGGGATGGGGTGGGTGCTTCGCTGCTCTGCACGGCCCCGCCAGCTCAGCCTGGGCTGTATAAACAGCGCGTCCTATAAATCCGCCCCGCAGCCTTCCAGGAGAGCCGGGCCTGTCCTCCCCGTGATATAAATAACCGCGCTGTTTGCAGCGTAACCATGGCGCGGCCGCCTGCCCCGTGCGCCCCACACGCCGCCGTGGGGCGGGGATGCACCCACTGCTCCCCACCGGTGCATGCAGGTCCACGGCCGAGCGCTGCCCCACAGCCCCCTGGGTGCGCAGCGCCGGGGTGGGAGCCCGCAGCCTTTGCGCTTTGGTGCGTCACCCCACGGCTGTGCCCCACATCTCGCCCCCCACGGTCCCTGCGGATGCTTCACACGGAGCGGCCACGCGCCCCACGGGCGGCGCTGCACCCCAGCACGGGGGGGGCTTTGCTGGCGACCTTTGGGGCACGGGGACACGGGTGCCACCCGGGCCCAAACCCGCGCCGAAGGCGGCAGCTTCAGGAGCAGCAAAAGGGGAAATGAGGGGAGAAAAAAACCGACCAAATAAATAAATAACCGAGGCAATCAATGCGGAGTTTCATGTTGCGCCGTCGTCGCTGAATTTTACGCCCCAGCAGCAGCGCGTCGGGCTCTGCAAGTGCTGCGCCGGCGGCTCCGTGCGGGCGCTGCCCCGAGCGGTTCCCATTTCACAGCCGGGCAAGGTGAGCGCAGCCCGGGCACGGCCCCGCTGGGGGGCACAGCCCCCCCGGCCTCAGCGCCCGTCCCATTGCCACCGCCCAAACGCGGGATTCGGGATGGGAGAGGTTTCCTCCCGCGGAAGCCCCACGTGAGACGCCCGCGGTCGGAGCTGAGCGCCGCGTTAAACCTCGGAGCTTAGACCGGAGAGGTTCTTAGTGCGGCAGGCGGCACCGAGCAGGGGATGAAGCCACGTCCCCGCGCACCCCCCCCCGAGCTGCAGCCCAGCGAGCGGCCCCAGCTGGGTCTGCTGCACTCTGCCACGTGCCCAGCGTCGAGCAGCGCTCGGAGCGGCCAAGGACGCTGAGCACAGCGGCAATGCTCAGTGGCACGGGGAAACCGCTGGTCCCGGTGCCATCCCCGTCAGCTCTGGGCACAGCGCCTGCACCCACGGCCCCAGCTCTGCGCCGACCCAGCGAGTGCCCCCAGTGCCATGCCCGGCTCTGGGGGCTGCGTTTGGGTGCTGGGCTGTGGGATGCGATTGGTGCTGCTGCTCCAGCAGAGCTGGGTGCTGCTGCACCCTGCAGTTCCCTGCCCTGAGCGCCCCATCCCCATGGGGCAGCAGCACCCAGAGCTCTGCTCCCTGCCCCGAGCTCCGCACACTGCCCCTGATGCAGCGCTGCACGCACAGAGAGGATGCTGAAAAAGGAAGCCTGCGTTTGCCTCTGGCTGGAAAGCTTTAGGTTAAGGCTCCAGTCACGCTCCCAGATTTTCTCCGTAAGCTCCGGGGCCAGAAGCTCTGACAGAGCTGCACCACGAGCCCAGGCACAGCGCGGCCCCATAGCGAGGGGTCAGAGGGATGGGAGCGGCCCCACTGCCCACTGCCAGGCCAGCCCCAGTGCAGGCAGAGCCGGGGGCTGCAGAGATGGGGTGGCGACCACCCTCCTCCAGGGATGTGCACCAGCACCGGCTCACACGGAGCAATTTGGGATCCATCTGGTAGAGGACAGAGCCTGAACTTCTCCAAGAAGTGGCCTCGGCTCGGCCCTGCTCACGGGAGGGAAGCGCTTCTCTTCGCAGCGGGATTTCTGTGTTAGCGCATCTCGGTGTCGGAGCCATCGGGGGGGAGCTGCCCCCGACCTGGCATGGGGACGCACCACCCCCATGTCCCCGAGCAGGTGGGGGTGACCCCTCCTCGTTCCCCAGCCCCGCACTCGGACCCACACCGCTCACTCCTGCAAACCCCAGCGCCCAGCGCCGCGGCTCCGTCTGCGGGAAACGGGGCAGAGCCGGGAGCTGAGCTCCGCTCCCAGAAACTCCCAGAACGGCTCCATCCAACGCGAGCCCCCCAGGGGGCGGTGGCACGGGGGAGGCCGTGGCGGGGAAGGGGCCGCTTGGAGCCACGCGCAGCCCCCGCGGGCGCACCCACGGGAGCCCCGCAGCGCCACCGACCCAACGCGCCCCTCACACCCGGTGCTGCGTGCTTGTTTCTGGGGAAAACGCACGCACAGACCGGGAGGAAGCACACGCTGAGGACGATCCCTCCGCCGAAGACCGGCGAGCACCCAAAGCCCGAACCCCCCCCGCCCCCCCCAATCTCTTTCCACGGGGTTTCAGCTGCCGTCCTTAATTAAAGCTCTTTCGAGGGCAGCGTTTGCAGCGAGGTATTATTTCCGACGCGCAGCGCGGGGGTGTGAGCAGCGGCCCCGCTCGCGGCTCCCCGGGGAGCTCAGGTGACGATCCGCTCTGCCAGCTCCGAGCGCTCACTCCGGCGAGACCCACTTTCCGGAGCGGCCGCGCTTCGCACCGCACCCGCGGAACGACGGGCGAAGCGCTCGCCGCCTCCCGCACGGCAGCGTCCCCCCAAGTCGCCCCGTCGTTCCCCCGCAGCCGCCCGGAGCGTTTCGGGTCCCCGGCGCGGTCGGTGCCCCCCGAGCAAAGCGGCCCTCGGGGCACACGCGGCTCCGCCGCACGCTTTGCTTTGCGGGAGCGGACGCGAGCCCGGAGCATCCCCGTCTGCGGGGCGATGTGGGGGGGGCCGCGCAGCAGCGGGCACGGCTCCGGGGTTCGGTGCCCGCTGCCATCCTTCAGCTCCGGGCGCTGCAGCCCCACGGCGTTACCCCATCCCCACCCCACGGGCGCAGCTCGGGGACGCGAGGCGGGGACTCGCGCAGCGCTTCCCTCGCGGTCCCCCGCCCCCAGCCCTACCCCGACCCCTCCGGGGTCCCCTCCTCTCATCTTTGGGTCTACCCCCCCCGCCCCGCGCCGGGAACCAGGGAGGGGACAGGGCCGGAGCGGGACCGTGACCGACGGGCGCCGGGTTCGGGGGAGCTCCCGGGGCTCAGCCGCGCTCCGCACGGACCCTCCCGAGCCCACGGCCCGGACCCCCCCGCCCCGATCGCGGGAAAACTTCGGTAAAAACACGGGGGCCCCGCGCCGCCCCCCCGCCCCGCGAGCAAAGGGGGTCCCGCACGGCCGGCACTCACATGAAGGCGTGGTACACGAAGGCCCACCCGCGGGGCCGCTCCAGCACGTTGTAGAGGCAGTTCTGCAGTCGGCGGCGGCAGCAGCGCGTGGTCCCGGCGGGGCGGGCGGCGGCCGCGGGGCGCGGAGCCGTCGGTGCCCCCCG
>NC_034430.1:5113417-5114960 GCF_002078875.1 Numida meleagris | reverse complement strand
GGGGAACGTCCCGGAGCGATCGTCCCTCGTTGGGGCGGCGAGCATCCCGGCAGCGAGCATCCCGAGCCGCGGGTGCGGTGCGTCCCGGTACGCGCATCCCCGGCAGCCAAGCGTGGAGCATCCCGGGAGCAGCATCCCGAAGCAGCAGGTACCGAGCACCGCAGCAGCCAGCCCCCCAGCCCGGCTGTACCCAGCGCCCCACGGAGCCGCTCTGCACGGAGCACCCCGGCCGCGCGCATCCGTCCCCTCCCGTGCTCCGGATCCGCCGGCACCCCCCGCACTTTGCTCCCAGCCGGACCCGCGCCCCGCAGAGGCCGTTTCCCCCCGCCCCAGCAGCGAGCCCCGAGCTCCTGCAGAGCGGAGCAGTTACAGCGCGGGGCGGTGAATTATTTAACGTGCTTGGAGATCCTGGCACCGGCGTGTGCCCGAGCGAGCACTGCGGTATTTGGGAGGCGTAGGGAAGCGCACACACAATAAATAGACGCTCATGTTTATTTGGGCACGGGGGAAATGGTCCCGGCCAACATCCCCCTCCCCCAGGAGCCATCCTGCCCCCCAGCGCAAACCCCAGCGCTGCAACGAGAGCTGCATCCTCAGAGGCTGAAATGGTGCAAACCCAAAGCAGCGCTCCCCGGATCCCCGCAGCCCCCCCAGCCCCCTCCAGGAGGACCCCGTGCCCCCCGGTGCTGCGGGAGCACCCTGACCTTCACCGCCGCCTCCGTGCAGCACCGGGCCGCGCGCTGGCGGCTTCGGTTTCACCTGGGGACGGATCGAAGCCTCAGGGCTGCGCAGGGGCAGAGCTAAGGTGACCCCGAAGGACTCGGAGCGGGGCCTGGGGTCACTTGAGAGAGGGGCCTGGGGAGTGGGAATCGTTGCGTTTATTCACGGGAGAGGGGAACCGCTCGGCGCTGCCCTGCGGCTGGGGGGGGTGTCCGGCCCACGTCCCGCTCCTGTTGGGCAGCACTGGGAGGGCTCTGTTTGGAAGCGAAGAAGAACCGCTGCTTTTTTTCTTGGACCACAGACGTCACTCCTCTCGCTTGTTTGTTGGACGCTGCGAGCTGACCATAAATTACAGGGATGGAGCGGCACCGCGGCCCCGGCGCTGCCCTCGCTGGGGCTTCCACTCGCGATAGTTTCGCTTTTGCACGTGGGACCCAGCGGGGCTGCACGGTGCTGCAGGTGCAGCTGCACCCGAGGGCTGCGCCGGGCACCCCCGTCACTGCTGGAGCTGCGGGCGGAGGCAGCTGGGAGGAATCAGCGGGCACGGCCCATCCGCCAGAAGCGGGGCTCGGGAAGGGACCAGGCCCCGCACCGCGAGCTGTGAACCCTCCAGTCCGGCCCTGAAGAGCATCGCCGATGCTGGGCGAGGAGCGGGGAGGCCTCTGCGTGCCTGGAGCCTGCTGCCCTCTTGGGATTGCAGCTCAAATTCCTGGCACGGACGGGAGGCCGGGATTTGCATCTACAGGATTTCCAGTAAGTTTTGCAGCCCTGGTATGCAGCTGCAGAGCTGCGGGACGGGGAGGGGACAGGCGGGATGGGGGGG
>NC_034430.1:5079295-5112272 GCF_002078875.1 Numida meleagris | reverse complement strand
CCCCCAAACCCGTAACAGACCACTGAGATGGCAGGGCTGAACCTAGCTCTATGCAGGGAAAAACACAAGATCAAAGCTCTGGCAACAAACCGGACGCAGCGCCCTCCAACAATTCCACTGGATGGAATCGCTTCACGCGCCGTTCAATGAGATGCCACCGATTCCTTCCCGTCCGACCTCTTCAATTCTACGGGGCTGTGAACAAGCAGCTGAATACACTGAAATATTGGCTTCCAAAAATAAAAATCTGGCTTTCTTGTCAGTGTCTGCTGGATATGTTCTCTCGTACCCACCAGAGGAAGGCGTGTGGTGCACCAGAGACTGCAGCCTACTATAGGCTTACTATCAAGTACAGGGACGCAGAAGCAGATGCATTCATCGGAGCGGGCGGGCTCGCTGAGCGTCAGGCTGCCACGTGTTTGCTTCCCCACACAGCGACGCCTGCTCAGTCCCCCGTCACCTGCGTGGCTTGGCCGTCCGAGCTCTGGTTGGTGGACTGGATGAACATGGGCTGCGTGATGTCCTGGCCTGCAGGCATGGTCACTTGCTGGATCTGGTAGAGCTGCTGGCAGATAGAAGCAGGGGAAGGGAGGACTGTCAGCTCTCCCCGTAGGCAGCACTGCTCCCTCCGAGCACAGCGCGGCGCCTGAGCCCTGAGTTCAGTGGTGGTGCTAAGAGCAGCTCTCAGGTCCGTGTAAAATCTGTCCCCAAAACCAAGACCATGAATGGCCAGGAGACGTTTGCTGCTAAATCATCAAGTAATTCTGTCAATTTCTGATGCCCAGACTGAGCTCGTGCTACTTACACAACAGCCAACAGCAACACGTTAAGATCTTTATTAGTAAGCTAGTTAGGACTAACATGGATCCCACAAGGTGGAAGGGGCTGCATTAATTTGGAGCAAACGCAGAACACGGAAGGATGCACCTGAATTAAGAGTGGCACAAGATCCATTACTCTGCCTCTGGTTCGGGCCTGACTGCAGCAGCAGCGTTTTACCTGGAAGAGCTGTTTTGCCAGGGCACACAGACCTACAGAGCCCTCTCAGCTTTGATTACAAAGGGACGAGGCACCACCAAACCCCGAGCTCTTACCTGCCCGTCTGTGAACTGGCTGAACTGCTGCTGTCCTTGCTGGACTTCAGTCTGCGTTATCTACAAGGATAAGAGAAGGACAGTCAGTGCCTGGGCTTTGGAGAGGGTCAGAACCCCACAGCCAACATTCTGCCGCAGCCTTTCAAGAGCTTTTCCACTCTTCCAAACTTCACTGCCCCACCGTGTGGTGGGACGCGTCCCAGGCCACCAGCCTGCGGTCACGCTGGCGCTGACTGCAAGTCAGGAACAAAGGACACGGGATTCAGCCCTCACAAAGCACGTCCTCCGGCTTTCGCAAGGAGAACGTGGCCTCCAGGATCTCAGAGAAGCAGCAGCCCTCCTGTCCTCTGAAGGCAGAGCAGAATCCCTTAATGAGCAGCTCCAAGATCATGAGCCAACCTGCTGGCAGCGGCGCCGGCCTTGATGTGTCACCGCTGCAAAGCTTTCCTGAGAGCTCGCGCTGCTGCTCCTCCCTCACCCAGCCAGAAGAAGTAAAGAGAAGGCTGATGGAACTGCACTCAGCTCAGAAGCAGCACGGGCTTTACACAGCAAGACACACACACACGCATGCAGCTTTCACATACAGGTAAAGGCAACGTCCACTGCGCTCCTTGCTTGGTTATTCTGACAAAGGTAACAGGAAGAAAAGAAACTCAGGAACCCTGGCCCAAGAGTTGGTAAATTCCACTGGAATGTGCAGTTTCAGGAGCTAGGGAACAACAGTGTACCAGTGAACGCCAGCCCTGCCGTTCGAGTGCGTACCTGCTGAGCATTGGTTGCAAGCGTCTGGATCTGCCCCTGGACTACCTGGGTGCCCGACACAGGTTGGGCTAAGCGGATATACTGCAGCTGGCCAGCATTCAACTGAACCTGGAGACAAGCGGAGGGGGCAGGGAAAGAAAATTAAACAGGTAACTGTGTAACCTGAAACACACAAACTTGCCTTCTCGTTTCCACAACAGAAGCCAGGGTAATAGATGACACTGGGGAGCTCCAGCTGATCACTGGTGGAGGTGAGGAACTAGCACGGGCCCTGCCAGGGCAAGAGCGAAGTCCACAGAGCTCCTCCAGGTCCTTGAAGGAGCACGTGCCTTCCTCCTCCAGGACGGGAGCGGCCAGTCAGTAGCTAAAGCACATTAACTGCTACGTTTCAGAGCATCAAGAACACTTATTTGCCCTTTTAGTCACCAGATGGAGTTACTGCTTGGATCCATCATTTCACATACAGAACATTCTTAGGAGCTAGCTGCACATAGTGACACTGCTACTACATTCTGACAAAAATACAAAAGAAAACAGAGGAAATTTTCAAATAAATGAAGACAGCAGAGATGACAAAACCCAAGGATATTGCAGGATAATACCTAGAACCCTGAAGTGCAACTCTTCTTTACCTGGCAAAGGCCAGCACCTTCTGCGTCACTGCTGTGTGTCGCATTCAAATGCAGGTTTCTTTATTTCCTGCAGTCTGGATCTTGGATGCCTGGGGATCGGAGTTTGAACAGAGCCATCACAGCAGCCTCAGCTCTCAGTTTGGGTTCTCTGTGACAGACACAGCTGGTGGGACTGAGATGCACCCGAGAAGCCACAGAAAGCTCCCCACGGCCTTGACACCACGATTGGGTTTTTCACGTTGCGTTGCTGAACTTCAGAACATTTCCATTCATCGCCTTCAGGTGCAGCACGTGCCAAAGTATTCTGAGGTTTTTTTGTCGTGAAGAAGGGGAAGGGAAGGCGTGCACAACACCTGAACACCGCCCAGGGAGCGAGGCTGAAGCGCCTGCCACGCAGCCCAGGCACTGACACCAGCTCTGCTGCCTCCCCAGCTGCGTCCCAGAGCACCAGCATTATCCCACGAGCAAACCAACTCCACGCGAGCACGGACGTTTCAGCAAAGAACCCATTTCTGCACTGAGATCTGCCTGCTGAGCACGTTTTCCACACTGGGGCTTCCTGCTCAGACTTGCACCGCGCTCCCAGCAGAGTGGATGAGAGCGATTTAGAGGCGGTTCTTCCAGAAATGAGAGTGAGCTCCAAGAGTCGGCCCAGCGAGGGCGAGGCTGAGGTCCCGATGAGAAGCAACACGACATTCACGTGGGCAAACAAACGGCTGCTATGGGATTGATGCGTTTCCTCCCTTCCTTCCAGCTTTACTCTGCTGTTTAAAGAAAGCCACCTTCCCACAGGCGACCTGTGGGCCCAGAGCAAGCACAGCAAAGAGCAGCAGAGCTCCAGGAGCACGGGGAAACCCCGCAGAGAACAGCAGCACGGCTCTGCCACCGCTCCTACCAGCAGCAGATGCTGCCAGTTCTGTGTTTCAGACTTTGGCATTTGCATTAAGGAAGGTTTTGAGCTGAATCCTAACAGACACCGGAGTGAAAAGAAGAACAGCCAGAAGGTGACACTAACTGCACCAAGACAGGAAGGAGATTTAGGAGGAAACAATAAAAGGGAGCAGAAAGAGAGCAGGACGGAGAGCAGTGAGCAGAGCAAGGACTGCAATCCCATGACTTCACACAACGTGTGCTTCCCAGGCCGGGCACTGCGCTCTCCTGGTGAGTGTGTGGCTCTGTGTTCTGCTGCAGTGGAAGCAAAGAAGGGGAAGGTGCTTCCTCCAGCACAGACTGTGGTTCTTCAACGTGCTGCGATTAAGAGGCATCACGTTAATTACTGTCACAACAGTATTTCTCTTAGATTCTGAAGTGAGAACTGTACTTCATTAAAACCCCCCTTCTAAGTTACTCTGTTTTATGGTCTTACACTTATTAGGAACCCAGGCACCCCTGAAGACAGCAGATGCCCACTCAGGCAGGGACAGCTCCCATCCCAAGCTGCAATAGGAGCAGAGCCTGAGGACCAGGCAAGACGAGGGTGGAAGAATTCTCCAGGCCAAAACCAGGTGCTAATTAAAAAGCCTCCAGTGGCATGTTCATAAGGCACACGATCAATTACAACAGGATCACCTACGTGGAGAACAGCACTTTCTGCAGAACGCTGCAGCCCCTTCCAAAGCTGCTTTATAAAGAACTCTTTCCCTTCGCAGATCTCCAAGTCCCCTCCCTGCAGGGAGTTACAGCCTTCGTAGGAGACAACTGGGAAACAAGTTTGAGCTTCTTTTATTGTTGTACTGTTGTAACAGATTCACCCGGGCAAGGGTAGAGATCTCTATCCAAAATGTTTTGAAGGAGAAGTGTCCAAGAGAGATTTCCATAAAGAAAAGGAGGACAAAAATGCAAGAGAAAGGCAGTGGAGAAAAAAAGGCAAAAAAGGCTGCTGGTGGTAACACATCATGATCAGCAAGCAGTGCAGGTCCCTTCTGATCAACACCTGGCACCTGCAGGAGGAACCAGCTGAAGACAAGAGAAAAAAGAAGAGGGAAGTGAACTGGGAGAATCTGGCAACAAGCACAACCTCCACTTTTCTCGAGATGCTCTGTCAAAGCACAGACACCTGCCACACGGACAGAGGGAAACTCAGCAAATCTGGGCAAACAAGAGCTGTGTGGGGAGATCTGCTTTGCCCCAGCTGGGTAAGCCTCATAACACTAAGAGAAATCACAGATGAAGCAAAGTGCTCGTCGTGCTCCGTTGTCTGACCTTTGGGTTGCTGGTTAAGCACGCGGAACTGGAAGGATTTATTTTTATTTTAAGGGGTGTGAAATTTTTCAGATGGGAACCAAAAGGCCCGGTTTTGTTGTCATTAGAAGCTACAAAGAGAGGGGGAAAGTGACATTTTTTGACCCATGTGTTTACCTAGGACACATGCCACAATTTACGACTCACGGTTGCGTACTCAAAATCCCATTCTTAAGGCACAGCAGATTTGCATTAAGGTGAAAGCAAGGAGATAGATACTTCCTGGTGGTGCAAAGCCATTCCTTCAACCAGCTCCAATGATTCTGTAGAAATGTTTTTTTTTGTAACACAGAAGTTGATTCGTAACTCACAGATGGCACCTTTCCCAGCCAGTCCGACAGGTCACGACTCCAGGTTGCAGAGGCAGAACCAAGTAAAGGCAACACACTTCAATCGCGTTTTATTGAAACCACGTTGCACTGGAGAACTATAGTTTACCAGGGATTACTTTAGGTATTGCTTCCTAACAATGCTATTTCACCCGCGGGGAAGCGGTGGCGGTGGGCACGACACGGCTCGGGTTTATCTCCCCCTTCACCTCACACCTGGTTCGTTTTCCTCTCCCAGGGCAGGGCACACGCTGCTCAATGCAGACCTCCTCTTACAGTTCAGAAAGCACACGCAGCCAGCCCCACGCCAAGGCACCCGCACGCAGCTCGCTCACGGCGCTGCCGCCCTGCGCGACCGCGGCTTACCGGGATCTGCTGGATCTCCCCCGTGTTGGTGATGATCTGCTGCATCACTTGCATGGTCTGCCCGGTCCCGCTCTGCGCCTGCTGGCTCTGTCCTTGCGGCTGGGCCTGCACAATCTGCACCTGCTGGCCTTCTCCCACCTGCACGGTCACAGGGGTGGTCTGCATTCAGAACAGGGCTGAGGCCGGGCACGGGTCGCACGACGAGTACCCACCCCGTGCAGGCACAGCAACAGGCAGGCTGCTGCCGAGCCCCGCTGCTCCTTGCTGCTGCTTCAGTCACCACAAAAAGACAAACGTGATCCTGGCTATTAGGGCATCCCACACGCTTACTTTACAATAACGCTACGAAGAGGGAGCGTTATTGACCGGTTTTGCAGATAGCCTCCCTCTGGCACAGTTACCCAAGAGACATGCCAAATATATTCAAGAAAACGCATGCATCTCAAATCGATGTTCAGAGCTCTGAAGACAGCAGTGGCCCAGTAATGGGAGCGTGCTTCCTGCCAGAACAGCGCTCATGGAGAAAAGAAAGGGTGCCATGCTAACCTCACCACGGTATTTGCCAGAAAAGGAAAGGGAATTTAAGAAAAACAAAGCAGGCCCCGTGTCTTTATCAACACTCTGCCTCTTACAGTATCTATTTGTTGTTTTTTTCTAATAAATGTATTTTCTATCCTCAATATGCTATTAATAAAGGCAAGGAGAGGGTGGGAAAAACACCACCAGCACATTGTAACAGTAACACGATCGATTGTGTAGAAATAGAGCTCAAAACTGGCTACAGCTTCACTTGCATGTGGAAAAGACAGAATTTGTCACACGGCTGTCATCGCTTGTTCTGGAGTAACAGCGCACCACGCTCCCATAAAACAACATAACCTACAGCACAGAAATTAAAAGGATATTTCTTCTTTGCTCAGCGGGTCAGCACAACTCAGTGCTTTAACCACCTCCTTTGTTGCAAAGGAAAACCCATCTCCTTAGCACTGCTGGCTGCTGGGAGCAGTGAGCACAGGACACCGCAGTGCACGACACGTGGACCAGCCCAGGGTCCCCGGCACGCTGCGCTGTGCAGCCCCGAGCTCTGCCCCCACTCACCTGGCCCTGCTGCGGCTGCGCGATGATGATCTGCCCCGGCTGGATGGTGGTGGTGGATGTCGTGGTCTGCTGGCCTTGCTGCTGCCCCTGGACCTGCACGGCTGCAGGCTGCTGAGCGAGCGTGAAATAATACTGCACAGGTTCGGCCGGGGTCACGGCCTGACGCACCTCTTCCTGCAGCACAGTAAGGAGCAGGTCAATGGGGAGGGAACCCCCAGCCGCCCACCCCAGCCACCACCGAGCACCCCCACAAGCATCCTCAGGTGTCTGCAGGGCCTCCTTTGTAACAGCTTAACTCAAGTAACCCAGAAATGATCGCTCCAGGTTGCCTCATTCATGCAGCTGTAAGGAAATCAAAACCATTTCTGGTATTCCACGCATAATAATGGAGTCACCCATTCCATTACGAGAAGCAAACGTATAAAACTGCCATAGCTGAAAGCCACACAACTCCTCATCAGCAAATTTCATCATCGCCTGTTATCTTAACACAGAATGAATTGCAAATGCACCAGGAAGACTTGCAAAGCCTCATCTGTCAGCAAAGCCTTCTCCTTAGCACATGTCCCCAACACAAATCTTAGTCTAGCTCTGATGTCAAACCCCTGGGAATAGAAGCCGTGCACCTGATGCACACTGCAGGGCCCTGGTTTGTTTGTTTGTTTAAATCCAGCTTTTCCAGAATAATAACAACTTTGTCCTGTGTCATGGCTTGACAGCCTGATTCTGCAGGAAGCAGGGATATCTCATGTAAAGGAACAACAGCCTCTGCTCCAGCTCGCTGTCACAAGCACGGGCTGTAGTACTGCCATTTTGTTTCACCTACGGACGTCTTTGGAAGAGAAAAGCACCTTATGATTAAAGATATCTCAGGCAAAGAAGTAGATCTGGGGAGATTATGCCATGTGGCAAGTGGCTAGCACCTCGAGAATCACATCTCTGGAGCTCCCAGAGGAGCATCGGATCCTGCACCTGGCGGAGGACGCAGCTCACCAGATGTTCACTCCATGGCAGAAGGCGTAAACAATCCTCTCCCAGCCACCTCGAGTCACAGCTGAGAGTGTAGGATGTTTACACGTGCTACAGCATGGTAGGGTCCACGTCACACAAGTCTGCTCCGCTCCCTCGCATTAGAAGAGGCTTGCTCGTGGCTTACCTTCAGTGTACCCAACCGGGCAGAAAAAGAAGAATTTCCATTAAACAAAACCAGGGTATGTTGCCTAGACAGGCGTCAGGCTTGGGTAAGAGAGCCCCTTCCCTTCGGTGCTCGGCTCTCAGAGGGACAGCTGCTCAGCAGATTTCCCAGCAGCACACCAGGGAATGGCACCCCGAAGGTTACACACTTGGCAGCTGGCTGTAATTCAGAAGTGACTCTGAGCCTGGCTCTCTGAGCACCCATCAGCACCACCCCACAGTGCTGCGGCCACTGCAGTCACTTGCAGTACTTCCTACACGCAGTAGCACACTGCTTAATTCCTACTCGTTTCCTCAAATCCTCTAGAGGAGGGATTAATAATAAATTTAAAGCACATATCCAACAGGACAAGTCTCCAGCTAGTCCTAAAACTGCATGCATCGAGGAGCTGTGGCTGTTTCTGTAAAGCCCCGTCCTTGGGTACGCTATTTCTGCAGAGCTCCGATCCCGTTCCTAGCTCAACCCTCAATTAAGGACATCAGTATCTCTTCCAGGTTCAGGTTTTCCTTGCTACACGCAAAGATGACTTTGAATGCAAATCTGCGTGAAGCAGGCTATACCCCATCGTCTGACATCTTTTATTTCCAAGCCATGGCTTCAGTTACCACAGCAACATAACAGTCATGGTTCCCTTCTCAGCTCTTCCTCGTAACCAGCACTGAGTTGTCAAACAGTGCTCTCCGTGGTAAAGCACAGATTGCAGCCCCAGCCAAAAAGCGCAGGCTGTCAGCCTATGGGCAGCTACTTTTCAGCACCGTGGGATAAGAGGAATATTTTCCACTGAAAAGTCCTACCCTACGGTGGATTTCTCCATCAAACCCCTCCTGCCCTTAGCAGTATTTCTCACGATTCAGCTGCATTCACAGTGAATATTTCGGCATCTCTGCTTCAAAACAGAAACAGACGAGCTCCCACTGCAGTCACTTCAGTAGAACCGTGAGGATTTAGCAGGGTCTGTTGTGATAGGAGAAAGGGTTTCTAATTCAAAAAGGAGAGATGTAGATCGGATATAAGGAAGGTTTTTTTAACAAGAGCAGTGAGGCACTGGCACGGGTTGCCCAGAGAGGTGCAGTGCCATGCTCCTGGAGACTGCCAAGGCCAGGCTGGAGGGGCTCAGAGCACTGATGGAGCTGAGAGGGTCCCTGTCACTGCAGGGGACCTGGAGCAGATGGCCTCTAAAGGCCCCATCCAACCCAAACCATTCTATGATTCCAAGACAAAAAGTGAAACAGCAGCTTCCAAACTCCAGGTCTGCAACGGGACCACCGCCTCTGCTCACACTAGGTATTTCTTGCACGTTTGATTTATACTGGAATACAAGAAACACGTCAAAGCAAAGCTTCCAAGTAAAGCACTTGCCAGAAAGTTGTTCTACAGTCCTCCAGTCTTTCCAGTAGCACTTGGGAGAAGTCATTTTCAGGACCATCTTGGACGTTTCAAAGACCAAGGCACTGCAAACCTCCAAAAATACCTGAAAACCAGCCGAAGGAAGCACGCAAACACAGCCCACCCGAGTGCTGGGTCTGCTTCCTTGTGCGTGCGAAGCAGCACGACCGAGCTCCAGCCTCACCCTGCCGCAGTTTGGGCACCGTCTCACACTCGAGGGCAACGAGTGCTTCGGGAGCAATGGGCTCTGCTGGCTTCCACAGGCGACCGCAGCAGCCTGCCGCTGTAAACATCCGACTGAAAGCTCCCGCTGACACCTCACAGCTTCCAGTCAAGGATGTTTACAGCAGCGATGACTGCCCCCGAGGATGCGGGAGGTGGGTTCTGCTGAGCCAAGCTGCCTGGCTCTCCCTTCGTGGCAGCCAAGAGATGCAGATCCGGCGTTTTTTTTACAAGTTCATTCTTTTAATACGGGCAACGTTTGTTGTCGGAGCCGGGGAGAAATGGTTTTGTCACTTCTGTAAATGCTCAAGTCAGGCTTCGGTCATCACCCCTCCATTTCCACACGCAAAACGTTAAGAATCTGAAAACGACTGCGGGTAAACACGCACCAAAAGGGGCACAACCACCTTTAAATCAGAGATTCTGCACTTGTTCATCGACTCTCTCGCAATCAGAGAGCGAATCCGCTCCGTGGGAAGGACAGCCCACGGGGCAGCCTGCGTCTCACCTGCCGCTTGGGAGGCTTCAGCTCGTCCCTGGGAACGATATCAATCAGAAAGTCAAACTGATCGAACTTCGTAATCGCCATGGCAATGTCGTTCCTCTGCAACAGCAGAAAGAAAAAGCGGTTCTCAGCTTTAGAAGCGTGCTTTGTCGTGAGATCAGTAAAGCAGAGATTTTTAATCGAAGGTGTTCATCACACTCAAGCTTTTACGGGACCTCTCCTAGGTAGAATCTACACGTTTGGAGAGAAATTAAAAAAAAAAAAAAAAGAAACAGTATCACAAGATCTTATTTGGGGCAGGGGAATCCCGAGAGATGTTGAGAGAACAAGATGCAGCATGTGGAAGGGCAAGATGCTTAAAAGAAAGCAGGAAGATTAAAACACGTACTTAGCAAACTGGCCAAACACGTAGCAGAGAAAGGATGTGCAAGGGCCAATGAGCTTTGAAGAAATAGTGGCAAGGCAAACAGCTTCTCAAAGCTGCTTTCATGTATGTAAGAACAAAAAGTTTGGCTATATAAACTTTCCTGTCCTATCTTAACCAAAAGAAGAAATCCAAACGTGAGCATTAGGTCAAAGCATTGAAGACCTGAATAAAGAGGCAGCCAGCGTAAGTCACTGCTGCAGAGGATTTAAGATCTCAAACAACCCCAAGATTATAAAAAAACAAAAGACTGAATTTCTTAAAAAGAAAAAAATAAAACTCCATCATCGTAACATTCTAGCAAGCCGTTTTAAAAAGTGGGGCTAATTCAAGAAGCTGTTAAAAGCCACATTCTCATTAGCTGAAGGTAAATTTGTACCTATGAACAGGAGTTGAGACAGAGATGCCTCCGCTGCCTGGCGGGTGGGTAACATTACAGTGACCATCCATCCTCACATTCCAGGCTAGCTGACATTTCCAAACCCTGCACTGTCTTGGCATTTAAGCGCCAAACAACGATCACGTAGAAAGCACAGGAGACATTTCTTGTGTTCCGCGGGCAGCATACATTATAAAAGTATCTTCACCAGGAAGAAAACTTCTATTGAACAGATGTCTCTTCATTCTCTGTGCTGAGGACTGGGTTCAATCCAATTTCCTCAAGAATAGACTCCCCTAACTCAGACCTCTCCACTCTAAATTTTTTCCCAAATACTTGATAAGCGGAGATTGCATTCCTCCAGCTGCACTGCCCGTGAGGAGAGCAGCTGCTCTAGGATGGCAGCTGCTGTGGAAGGCAAAGCACTCATAAATTAAAACCCAGGTCAATTAAAGGCCTTACACATTAGGATCGGGATATAAGTTCAATTCTGAAATAACAGCTTGAATGCTGTTGACAGGACACGCCTGAGTTAACACTTGCTGCTTATGAAGCACCTTGTATGTGTATCAAACACATCCTTCCCACAGTAACTGCATTAAACCCGGGTTAAGGAAGTTGCATTAGCTTAAGTGAGTGGAGATGAAGTGGCCAGACACCCACCTGCCAGGACAGCTTCAGACTGCAGTCAGTCTTGTCTGCTTGCCACTATGGTAATCCCTGCATCAGCGCGTGGGAGAACCATTTTTGTTTTCATCTCTGTACGTTGATTGACACAAACTAACATCCACAAGCTTACCTTAGGAGAATTACTACTGAAAAACAAATCAGCTACAAGCTCAACAGATACCGATATCCTGAGTAATGGCAGCAGGTCACAATTAGCAGGCAGCTGCAGCTTTGGGCTTTTTTTTTTTTTTAATATGGCTGTTGTTTATTTTTAAAAACAAGTTAAGCAAAAAGCATTTAAGTAGCACGACCATAGCGGGCAACGTGCTTTGTACCCGGCTTTGCAGTGATAAAAGCCCCTGTTTACAAAACATAGCTCATGTTATGAAAACAAAGGGTTGGAAACAGTTTATGAAGCTGCTGAAGGCCAGGCAGGAGCCGCTCTGTTACCTGCAGAGTCCTGCGCTTGTTGTCTTCTGTGTGGATCCAGGCTCGCAAAGTCAGTTCTGTTATGAATATCTGAGCTGCTTTGGCGAACAACACAGGAGCCTCGGCGCTAATCATCTGTAATTAAACACACACATTTTTTGAAGTTACTATCAAGGTTCCAATGCAGCAAAGCGGTAGTCAAGGCAACTGCAGAACGTAACTCAAATCTGAATGGCTGTGGTGTTTAGCAGTGAAGTTTGGGGAATTTCCACCACTGTGGGTCCATGGGTCTGACAGCCCAAGGAGCCTCCAGTCAGACGCAGTGCCAGGAGCACTGATCACATACAGTTTGTCTTCAAAGCCTGCTCCACGCACACCTAGGTGGTGCTACCTCTTCGTGCTGGGTTATGGCGAGGCAGCAACGTGCAGCTCTGAATCACATCAGGGTGTACTCAGCTGTGGGCATCACCCAGCAGCTTCTCCTGGCAGTGCTGGGTGCACACAAGTGATTCTGGACGAGGGCAGAAGCTGAAGAGAGCCTGGCCCTCACTTTATAGCTGTAACACTAATATAACCTGAAATGAATGCAGAAATTGCAAAGGAGGTTTGGAGACATAGATAAAGACCATGTGCCTCACCAAATTCCTTTCCCTTAAAAAGTATCTCGCTCAAGTTTTGCTCACGTTAAGCAGTTTCATTATTAGCTGGTTTGGCATTAGTGCTGAATCCGCAGTACAGGCTTCTTCTTAAATAACACTAGAAGGAATGCCAAAGACTCTTTTCCCCCTAAAATCTCATCTTTCCCTTCATTATCAAGAACCTGGCACTCACTTGCCTAAGACAGTAAACTGGGACCTGAGAGGGCTGGGTTCCTTGAGGCTGCAGGCTGAAAGAATAGCTCCCTTGTACAGGGGGACAACACACACCTTTTTCTGACTCTGATTTTACATTGTAAGGTTGTTCTAGGGGAAGGATGGTGTCACACTGGGAATAAGAGTGCAAACCATTCTTTTCCCCTTAGGAGAGCCGTGTCTGAAGGGCTCTTCCTATCTAAACAACAGGGATGGCAGGAGCAGTGCGAGACTCAACATGCACACGATTCTCTCCCCTTCCTTTCATGCTGCTAAGCCTCCACCAGTTAACTTCATCAGACACGTGTCAAAGATGCAGCTCAAATATTGGTACCAAACCAACGTTACCTACCTAAGTTATTACTTCTCCACAGAACAGTGCAGCACGTTTAAGTGCTATCACTACCCACGCTGAACCTTCTACAGCTTTGTGAAAGGAAGAGTCGAGAAAAACAAGGAAACATGAGAAAAGATGGTTGAGCACAAGGGAAAAAAAGCCAAGAGACCAGGAAACACCCAGAATTATGCAGTAGATGGGTATTTAACAGAAGAAAGCAAAAGTGGAGAAGTCTTGAGCAAAGATCCCAGGTGATTTTGCTTTCCCAGCTCAGTTTAATTACACCAAGCCAGCTAATGGTGCATTCCAGTAATTGTCCTGTAACGTACCTTAAAAATAATGATAAACAATGACAATAACAAGAAACGAATCGCAAGGAATTATAGCTCCAACATCCACCAAAAGGGTCATAAACACTTAAGACAAAAGCTGTGAGTACCTTCACATCTTCATCTAGTTTCATTATCTTCTTAATCCGCGCCAGGGGCAGCTCTTGAACTCTGAAGTCTTTCTGCAGAGAGATTCACATTTGAGACTCTTTAGTGACACTTAGCTGAGAACAGAGGTAAGAAACGTTAAAACAAAGTGGTGTTGTCTGAAACGGAACGGGCTAAAACTCAGCAGAAATAACTCATTTTCTCTGAGGTACGGCAGCTTCTCCTCAGATCTGAGTATTCTCATCCGCCTTTCTGTACTGTATGCAGCACAGCAGTACTTCAGCCTTCTGTCACACACTTGCATTTCCAGCTTCACCTCAAAGTCGAAGTCCCGCTGCAGAACAGAATGTTTCTAATGTTATAAATAGATGCAGAAATGGGTATTCGAAGCAACTAATTCAATTAGGTGTCTTAGGACTGAGAAAGCAATGGAATTTGCAAGGACTCACTAGAGGAAATGGAGGCAAATAAGAGCTGTGTTGCCACAGGACGAAACCTTTGCTTTACTTGCACCTTGCTGCTGCCCAGTAGCAGTTTTAGTATCAAGAGCCCTGCAAAGCCCTGCTTGATAATCTCATCTACTCCTGGATTTCAATGGATTTCTTGCCATTTTCCAGCAAAGGGAACTGCTGACTCAGAATGGTGTAATGATGGCTGAGGACACAGTGAGGAGAGGAGGCTGTCACTGCACTGCATCACCCTGCCCTGCTCAGCTGCGCAGCAACAGCGATGCACTGAGAGTCTGTGTGCACGGGGACGCCGACACAAACCCCTGAGAAGATCCAAGGGGTGAGGGAAGCTGCCGAGCTCCACTGCAGCACTGCCCTCCCTCTGCTGCAGATACAGAAGAGCAAAGAAATCCACACTGTGCTGCTAGCAGGAGCCCCTTAAAAGAGGGAGAAAGCAAGGCTATGTCCATTGCACCAGGAGCGCAGAATCCCTACGCACACAGGGCTTCTTCAAAATGTCTTCTCTTTCTAATAAAAATGCCACAAAGAGTAAAAGGAAACTCATCTCTCTTGGGAAGAGAGCACTGCAAGACATGTCAGAGAAACAAAAGAGGAAAAAAATACTGAAAATGTCACTTTCTACTGAAAAAAATATACAGAAGTTGTATGTTTTACAGCCAGTGCTCCAGCAGGCGGTATGTTATTAATCTCTATATAAAAATTACAGATGCATACATATATATATATATATATATATATATATATATAAAACCCACAAAACCTTTGTGTTCTCATTCTGGAAAGAAACACGGATGCGGTTCCTGCAGGAGGAGGGCAGAGCCCTGGCCAGCATGGTGGTGAGGAAGGACTGGGAGCAATGGGAGGGGGCAGCCAGGCAGGACCTGTGAGCACACAGCATGCTCGGGGTGGCACTTCCCACCAGTAACCGTCGCACAAACAAGCTGGGAGGTTGCTAGGACGTGAAAAAATAACCCAAAGATTTTCGGGAGTTTATTTTGTTAAGCTCGTTCCTTTTTAAAGCGCCCTGGGAGCTTTGGGCCTCAAGGAAAGATGACGACAAAACTCCTCGTTTGTGAAACTCTTAACGGTGTTAATTATTTCACTTCCACGAAGAGCAGAAGTGCAAGCAGACGCTTGCAGCTACAAGTGCACTGCACAAGGTGCAACGCTATTAAAATCTTCAGAGAACAGAGACAGTGGGAGAAAGCGGAGTAATTTAAAGCGCCTTTATTCCTTTAAGGCTGACAGGCAAATGTCACATAAATCAAAATTAATACGTAAGTACCATGGTGAAGGGAAGCATGACCACTACTGGGCTACTGCCCAGCAGAACAAACTGTAGACACCAATTCTTCATCTTTTCTTTTTTCCAAATTAGGTCTCAGTGCTTTCACGGGCCACTTCTAGCTCCCTGTGATCTGCAGTGCTAGTTTCAGCCTAATTCTGCTTCCTCCTTTCCAAGAGCATGCTACAGCCCCTCCGTCCTTCGGGACAAAGGACAAAGCAGAGATCCCAGTTCTCTCAGAGCAGCTCCCTTTTTTCTTCCCTGCATTCCAGCCAGGGGTGGCATGTGGCAAACGCCCCAGAGCAGGCAGAGCTGTGCAAGGCAGGCTTCACATCACGCTGCTGCTCTCACCTGCACGATGCAGTGCACGCAGATGAGCTCCAAGGTTACTTCCATCCACGTACAGGGCAGCACAAGATGCACACAAATTTCAGGATCTGATTGCGCTGGGAACAGCCACATTCAAATGTTTTGCACTTAACCCTTTTCCTTGCTCTCTCCCTTCCAGTGTCCCCAGTTCACTTCCAGTGATTTCCTACCTTGCCATGCAATAAATAGCTTCACATGGTAGTTAAAAATTAAGCTGCCCATGCTTGATAAGCTGTGGAATAAACCCCTTTCATGCAGAGACGAAGACAAACTGCAGCTCTTGAACACAAGAGTTCACCGCAGTAAAAGAAGAAAGTAATTAATTCTGGTTATGCATACACAATTCTACATCTGTTTCTTTAATCAACTATCTGCACGCAGGCTGAAGAAAGCAGCTTATCTTCCAACTACTGGATTGGGGCTTTCACTTTGAACAGCCCGTCTTTAACTGGAGCTCTTTTGTTTTCACTTGCATTTAAAGCACAGGAGCGTGCCTGCAGGACTACTGTATCACAGTCATCTTTCCATCTCTCTTGAAAAGTCGTTTTTATTTCATGCCCTCGTTCTCAGGCACATCTCTTCTGGGGATGGAAAAATAGAAGCTACTTAGTCCAATTCCTATTCTCAGTCTCTATGTGATTTTTTTTTTTAATGAAATGTCTTTAAATTAATAAGGCATGTGATAATGATGCACTTGGCATTCAAGTGATTTTCAAGACTTCAGGCTTGTCAAAGGAGGTGGTTCTGGAAGAGCATAATTGTTCTCTACAGAAGACTAAAACCAAAAATTCATTCACAAAATTGCCACTGTCTGCCAACAGCCAGATGTTTGAATTTATAGTGGAGGAGGGGGGATCAAGAATCATATTTTGATAAGGGTACCCTTACATGGAAGTAACTCCCATCACATATTTTATATTACTGAAGCTAAGAGGCAGTACGACAGCCTGCGTAGTACAGTGTGAGCTGCAGTCTCAAATCCCTCAACTTTCTGTTACCTAAAACCACTAAAGGCAGCTACACTTTCACCTGTGGACATTCTAAAATCACTTCCCTTTCCCCTTTGCTCCACACAGACCACAATACCTCTGCAACTTTCTAGAAGCAGCCAAGCTCATCACTTCGCTCGTTAAACGCTGAATCAACTCGGTCTTCTTGTTTAGTTGAGAAAAAGCTGAATGTGTGACGATGACATGTCGTTCCAGGGAGGCCGCGGGGCAGCGTCCCTGGAGGTGTCCAAGGAAGGTGGAGATGTGGCACAGAGGGACACAGTTAGTGGGCATGGTGGGGAGGGACTGACGGTTGGGCTTGATGATCTTAGTGGTCTTTACTGACCTTAATAACTCTATGATTAGCAACAGAAGTATGTCCAAACTGAGGCTTATCTCGCTACCAGATGTGAGTAGGTAGCGTGCTTTCCACCATGGGTTCTTTCGAACCAACCTGACCCACTGAGGCACTCACCACCGTGAGGTTGCGGATCTCCTCCATGACGCGGGGCCAGAAGGACTGGAGGTTCTGCTGGGCATCGCTGCTGCTGCCTGTACCGAAGCTGCCATCTGTAGACATGCTGGTAACTGGGAGAAACCAGAACAAGCATCAGCAACGAGAGAGGGACACAGGCACCCAGAGATTCCCTCCAAGGCCCAGGAATGCAGGAAGGGGCCAGGCTGGCCAACCACCAGCGAAATCATCAAGGTATGCCAGGCCACGTCTCAGCAGCCATGTAAAGACACAATCTCTGAAAGTGTTTTTTGTTGTTGTTGTTGTTTTTTGTTTATTTTTCCAAAGACTGTAAAAGAATATATTAAAAAAAAAAAAAAGGAATCGAAAACAAAACCACTCTCCTTATTCCCTTACTACAGCTCTGCCTGTTCACAAGGACTTTGAGAACACAACCGGTGCCCGGTCACAGCCCACACCGCAGCGCGCACCTACTGTAAATCATTTATCCTAGTGCTTCTTACAGCCAACAACAGCGCAGAATACAGCAGCAAATCCCCTCAAGGTGAAGAGACAGTGTCAAGGTCAGCCTGATATTATTTCTAAAAAGCGTAATTAAACAGAATCTCTGTGCCTGTCTGAAAGGTGTTAGCATCCACGGACAGCGCTATCTGGAAGCACAGCAGGATGCCCAGCGGGGACCGCGGAGCAGGCAGCCATGCCTGGCAGGATGCAGGACCCGCTGTTCCCAGCACAAAGTGTTTTGGTGGACACCAAAGGAGTTGTTGAGCACCTCTCCAGCGAGCACAAGCACAGAGCCCTGAGTTAGCGATGCTAAACGCTCCCGGGCCACCCCAAGCAGCTCTGAGGTTTCCACAGGATGACACAGATGTATAAAGGAGACATCTCCGAGCCTCTCCTCATACACAGCTGCTGCGGAGAGAGCAATGGTGTTACAGCTTCCACAGGGAAAGACCTCCAGAGATGCACTGTGCATTACACAGAGCAGCATTAGGCAGCAGACCACGTTCAGCTGGGACATGAACAGCACAGCTCGCGTTGCTGCCGACCCTCAGCCCTTCCCCAGGCTGAAGGCAGCACGACAGCGGCGAGTTCAGCACCTGCAGCTCCAGAGCGAGGACGCGCCATGAAATCCTAGGAGCAGATCAGGGAGAGGGATGGCGGGCGGTCAGCGCAGCACCTCCTGCAGCCTGCACTCCCAAGGCAGCCTGGGGCAGGGCCCCTCTCTCTTTTAGCACCCTGGGAAGGAGGAGCTGTGGGGAATTTTGACATGGCAGGGCAAGGAGGAGGGCACAAGATCACACTGAAGCAAGCTTTAGAGACAGGAAGAACCGCAGGCAGGGCACCGATGGAAACCAGTGACTGACAAGCTGCTTGATGGCTCTTCAACAATTATTTGCATTACAATGCCATCCGCCTACAAAGGAAGATATCTCAAGTATTTATAAGAAAATACGGAGATAAACATTCTAATGAAAACTTAAAATTGGCACTCGATTCCCCCCCCATGATCTGCATTGTCAAATACAGACATAAAATAGTTTAGGTACACAAATAAAAGCTAATCCTTGCTACCTGGCAGTATTTCAACACGAACACTGGACAGGGTCTTTGCTGCTACTGGAGATGCTGCTCATGCTGGTGACCTCTCAGGGCTTGATTCAAAAAACACAAACGTCTTGCTTTCAGCCTGCTTAAATGCTGCACTGGAATGCAACACAACCCTAAGAAGCAACAGGTTAAAAATGGAGCAAAGGGGAAGAAAGCTCTGGCATCATCACAGCGTTACATGCAGGGGCAAATTAAACACGTGCATTAGATGTAGGCCTCTGTCATGTTCATCCAAACTTGGAAGGAGGAGCTGGAAATGGCTCACTTCAGTCACCCAACATTTAAAGAGTCCTCCTGATGAATGCAGAGTATTCCCACCTGCAGAGCATGTGCAGGACTGGTTTCAGAACGCAGTGAGAACAGCCTGATGCCTGACCTGAGCAGCAAGGGACCCCTGCTACTGTGAGCGACTACTGAGGGTAACTGATGTGGAACTGCCTACGAGCAGGCAAAGGAATTGCCAGCAGAATGGTTTCTTCGTAAAACTTATGGAAGGAAATAATGGCAGACTCTAAAATAAAAGCCTAAGCAGGTTAAAGCTACTATGAAATTATTCCAGTAATTCCCACTAGGACAGACACATAATGGACTTGATACACGCCTGCAAGCATTAGAGGAAGACTGTAAAGAAAACAGAAAAACCCAAACATCCACGCAAGCCCTCAGTGTTGGCTCCATGAAACCAACTCTCCTAACAGAACCATTCCTGCACCATTAGGTAAGTTCCTTCACCCGGGGGATCTGCATTCCTGTATTTTAAGAATGCCTCCTATCAGAAGTAGCACCAGCAAAAAAAAAATACCGCAGCGTAGGGGCAGAGATAAGCCCATAGGAGCTAACGGGGAGGCAGCTCCTAAGGGCTCACGGGCTCAGGGTCTCACCCTGTTTATCTGCTTTCACACGTAGGGAACTTCGACAGCTCCCTTCCATCCTGCCTTCCAACCCCAGCACATCCTCCTGGGATCCCCGCAAGCTCCAGGCTCTCTCAGCCCGTCCTGCTGCTGAACAACAGAGGCTCAAACCCATCTCACCACATCACGTAAGTCCATTAGACACAAGGACACAAACCTCAAAGCCCAAGGCCCCCAGAGCACACGCCAGGTAAGAAATAAGGGTCTAGGAATAGCAGGGTGGGCTGCACCCGCCCCGACACCACGCATCCCCTCTGCACAGTTTCCAGACTCAGGGAAAAAGGAACGGAAGGCCAAAATGCTGAGGCCTGAGCAGTAAGTGCCTGGAGGTGATTACAGAGCAGATTAGCCAGCACATCTCAAGAAATAAGGCAGCAACACTTTGCAATTAGAGCTTTTCTGCTCACCAGAGCAGAACACCTTTACAGACGTTAAACTCACAAAATCCTGTGGCAGCTGACAAATGCTTAAGGACCTCACTTCGTAGGAGCACAAAGCAGCCATGAAGACACTGCTGCTGTCTGTGGTTGTTTTGTTTTTAAATAGAGCCCCCAAAAGGATCTTTCTTTAACACCTGGGAAGGGGAAGCAGCCAAATGAAGCTGTTTCCCCCTGGATGCCTTGATGCACACTCAAGCAAGAAGTTGCTATTGGAAACACAAGCTGCAGAACAACTGCAAACTAATGATCTTGCAGTTCCACCTGGAGCAGTTCCTGGAGCTCCTCAGCTGGAAGTAAGGGGCCATACAGGACAGGAGCTGGGGCCCTGCCACAGGGCGGGACGCGGGGACAGCCTCCATCTCCCACCTCCAGCCCCAGGGTGCCCCTGCCTAGCAGCAGCTGAACAAACCAGGTGGGTGGAAAGCAGATCTAAATGCAATTTATCCAAATATCTGAAGGGATATGCAAAGTAGGAGCGCCAGAGGGAAGTGCTGAAAAGCTGCGAGGCTCTCGGGGAAGGAGGGCCCAGCTCCCCACCACCAGGCATCTGGTGCTGGGCAGAGCTGTCAGGTGCTTTGCATGGCACAGTGCTGTTCCCAGCCTGGCTTGATGAGAAGGAGCCTGCTCTGCACAGCACAGCGTTCCATGGCAGCAGCAGCTTCCCAGCTCCTTCAGGACGTGGCTCAACCTGCAGTGAGATGGAGGCTGGAAAGAAACAAGACAGAAGTGCAGACAAACGCTGTGCCTCGGCACCCTCAACTGCAGGTACAGAAGTATTTGTTTTAACTGAAAACTGCCACTGCACATCCTCCCCCCATAAGGGTCTGTCACCATTCCACTACAGAATTATGACCTCTGCAGGCAGGGCTTTGAAGAACCACCACCCAAAAAACCACACGACTCTGCTGGTTTTACACCTGCTGTCACACAAACTCACAAGAAGCCTAACTATTAGGAAGTGGTGTTACAGAAAAAAGAAGCAGTGCATTTCCTTTCATGTTATTATTATTTTTTTTTAATCTAGCACTGAATAAAAACCAATGCCCCTGCACACAGCAAAACCCTGAAGTTTGAAGAACAGATCCACAGAGCTGAAAAGTGAGTATCTGGAACAAACACTCCTCCTGACATTCAGCACTACTTTCAGCGTGATGCTCTCGCTGCAGCGCTCTGTTTTGGGAGCCTGTCCCTTGATTAAAAAGTAAAATGTGCAGAGCCCACTTGCATATCTAAAGAATGAGCTCTGCGTAGCAAGAAGTGCCAGACACCTGATCCTGCCCAAATCAGGAGGAACAATCTAGCAAGGCTGAACTAGTTTCACAAGAGAGGCACATACAGGTTTACACGAATCCAGTAACACATTCCTGTAAATGGCGGCAGAGGAGGAGTCTTCAGAGTACGACAGCCACATGCCAGCACTCCCTGCGAGATCCTGCTCTCATTTTGGCCATTAGAGCATCTGAGGGAGCAGCAGAACCCCAAACACAGAGCATCAATCCAGTCTGGAATGGGCTACAAAGACTCTGGGCACAGGCTTTGTGATGGCTGACAGCACGTCTCCGTGCCACGAGGAGCTGCAGTGCTCTGTGTGCATTCATGTCCTGTGCAACCTCACTTTAAAGCAAACCTTTGGCAGCCAGTGGGCTGAAAGTGCTGCCATGGGGATGCCATGCCTCCACTCACCGCACATTTTCTCTGCTTCGAGATCCACTCAACACAACATACGTAATCTTCTAACTCCCATCCGAACCTCCCTTCCTGAAATACGGCCACATTTACTGCAATTCTAAGGAGACAGCACGTTTATACGCAACAGTTTTTGGAAGCAAGATCAGCTTTGAACAAAACCAGCAAAACAAACACGAAGCAGGAACCACAGACGACGAGTGGGACGCTGCAGGCAAAGGCTCCGCCGCGCTGCTCTGCACAAAGCATCGCAGACACGCAGGTACTCACGTGCGAGTGCTCAAAACACAGCAGCACAACTTCACTCTGCAGCACGCGCACCGAGACATCTCACTACCACCTTTAAGTATGGGTAACAAAATAAAGTCACAGCTCAAAATCATTCACCCAAAAGATGTGGGAACTCTTCTCCATTTCAGTGCTGGAAAACCGGGCAGGCAGCGGGAAAAGGTCGTGCTCACAAACCTACAAAGATTCTCAAGTTCTGCTCTCGATGAAAGCAAACTTTCAACCTCTTAAAAGCAAATTCCAGAGGTTTCTGCATCACCACCATAATTCAAAACAAGCACTTCCTTCCAATGTGCCACTAGAAGAAGCTTCCGCAATCCCTTGGTTTATTTTTAACCTTTCCTTCTTGCGGCATTGCACACACAGCTGGCACCGTCACCCCGTGATGTCGGCATGGGAGGATCACCCTGGGCTGGACACGGCGCAGGTCTGTGGATTTCTCCTGTTCAATACAATGAAAACTGGACACAACGGACGGGGGAGTTGAATGCTGGACTAAGTTACCTGTGGAGGATACAGAGCACATCTTGCTGCAGGTTTGCAAGAGAAGGCTGCACAAACAAGTCAGAAAGGGTTGAGCTCGAGTTGCTCTTGCCTTGGGGCAGAAAAACAAACAAGATGACCTCTTCAGGTGCCTTCCAGCCCTTTCTTCTTCGTCTATTTAGCAATATATATTTTATCTTCAAAGCGCTGTTTGAACATTAACTCCCTCGTACCTCTAACGCGTTACTTGTTTTCATTCCTGCGAGGCACGGCGTTTGATTTAAGCCCAAATCAGCCGCAATGCCAAGGAGAGGGCCTGGATCTCCACTTCCACCAGCACCCAGCTCCTCATACCCAGCTCCAGCAGGACCGTGGCTGGGCTCTGCCCACATGCCCCGTCCACCCTGCACCAATCCCGTGCCCTCCTTGCTCCCAGTGCAGCCCCTGGCACCTGCTTTGGGCAGGCTGGGGCTGGAGGAGCATGGCTGGACTCGAGGCAGCGGTGCTGCCGAGGCTCCTGCAGAAGGGAGGCAGAACAGAACAGCCTGCCAGCTCCGTTCACAGAGCACAAACTGACCAGAGAGCTTCTCCTGATATGAAATTACAGCCCAGGTCTCACAGAGCTGCACAAAAGCACAAACGAGCTCCAGGCCCCTGCTGGATGCGGAGCTGGCACCTTCTGCGCAGGACGAGAGCCACCGATCCACGCTGCCCTGGCTGTGCAGGATGGGAACAGCCACAGCACGGGCGCTGCCCTGAGCACGCACCCACAGGAACCACGGCGCCTTGCTGACATTCGTACAGGAGACAGCGTGACCCAGCAGGCACAGGCAGTGACCGTCGCAGGCGGTGGGACACAGCAGTCTGGGATGGGTTATCGTCAGCTTCACTCCTTCAGGAGGGGAAAAGTGACAGCAGTCACACTCACTTTCACAGAAACTCGAGGTCACTGTTTGCAACGCACGAGCTAACTGACAGGGCTGCTAACAGCACAGCGGGGCCCACCCTGAACCATGCACACAAACACACCAGGGCTTGTATCACAACCCCCCCGGGGTGGCACAGAACTGCGCTTCAGCTTGAGAGCTGCCTCCCCACAGCACTGCAAACCTTAAACCACCACGTGAAAAAGAACGCCGGCATAGTTTTCTTTTGAAAGGGAAAGCAAACAAAATAATCTGAATTGCTGTTTGCACTGGTTATTTTACTTCCCTTTCTTCTTTGAATGAAAGAGCACAAGGGTCATACTTGATATTTGGTGTTTCAACAGTTAAACATTATTAAATAGTTGCTCTTTGCAGGGCAGTTTGGGCAGGCAAGCACACGGAGCAAGAAGCAGAGGAAAATTCCCAAATAACGAGTGTCTAAGACGAACCCCGATGGCTCCCCAGCTCCTACATTAAACACCCAGCAGAAATTGTTTTAAAATCTTAGTCCTTACGTATTTTGAGTTATTTACAAACAATTCTGCGTGAAATTACACGTTTCTACACGAAGTCCTGCAAGCTCCTCTCACCCTTCCGAGGCGCACGCAGGTGTGTGCAGGCTGTCAGCAGGAGCAGGGCAGCAGCGGGACCGCACGGCGCTGCGCTAACACCGCGGCTGCAGCGCAGCTAGGGCAGCCACGCTCCAGTTTTAATGCAGTCTTAAGCGCTGCGTGCTTCTTTGCTCTTCTGCTGCACTTTTAGACTCAGTCACCACCGTCCTGCTAGAGAGGGAAGAGGGGAAGGCAGAAAGGATTAAAACCACACCTCAACAGCAGTAGACAGGAGTTGTTCCCAAACCCCTGTGACAGCTTTAAGCGGAGGGAAAGGCTGCGCCAGCTCTAAGCATCGCTTCTGAGAGCTTCGCTGTTCGTGGTAGAAAAGTGAAATGAACATCGGGCTTTTCGGGGCTGCAGGGTTCTTTACCTGAAGGCGTTATTATAGCACTTGATGTTCCTATTTCCTTCTTTACTCAATTCCATAAATTAAATTAACAAATGGCATCCCGCAGAAGTTAAAAATAATCATTTTCATAACACAAGCATAAGCCTTTTGCCTCCCAAGGTCAGAAGACTTCACTTAAAAAAAAAACACGACCTAGGAACTCAATGGGCAGGCGGAATGCTGCCATGAGGCCTTGATTTTTTTTGTGATCTTGTACTATAAATGCACAAATCTACACTCTCGTGGGTCACCTTCAATGAATAAAGAAGACAACCGAGACTGACCCACTTTGATTCATCAGGCAGTGACCAAACAGGACAGCAAACCATAGACAACAGGAGAAAACCCCACAGCGAGATCTCAGCACGCAGGAATTCTTGGGTTCTGAGCAGTACCTGACACCAGGAGCTTCCCAGAGCCCTGGGGTGGCTCGGCAGGTACCTGATGTTTGGTCACACAGACAATGCCCCCGTGACAGTTCTTTGGCTGCTCTGAAGCACAACAGCAAAACAAGAAAGAAAGAGTCGAAGTGAACCATACAACTTTGATTCGCTTCCAGCGCAGGCAGCCCGATAAGCCGCTTCCTGTACCCACACCACTGGAATACAGATGTCATGCATTATATAAATACCAGATCCCAGGCCAATTCAAGGAACCCAACAAAACAAACATCAACACCGGCTTCGAAGGTGACCTCCTGCAGGCAACCACCAGGCTCCGAGCGTCTCAACCCATAGGTGCCAACTTCCCACAACAACCCTGCATCCTCTGAACCTTCCCTGCTTGCGCTGCCAGCTGCGTTAGTACAAGAAATAACCATGGAAAAGTCTCCCAGACAAAACCTAGGGCCTGGTTTGTGGCCCTGATCAAAACGGACCTTTGAGGCACAGAGAACGCATCCCAACCCCACGGAGCAGAAGAACTGGGACATGGGGACCTTCCCCCCGCTCCATGGGCTACCAGAAGGTCAGAGCTGGCAGAATGCATACACAAATCCCTTTTCAGTGCTGGAAGCTTTACGGCTTTTTCTGCTGTTCTTCACCCAGGAAGATCAAGCAGCACCTATTGCTGCACATCCATAGCCTCTTGCAAGCACAAGCTCTGAAATATGATGAACACTGGGTGTAACAAAGACTCCGGCTACATCTCAAAAGCATGGAGCAGCTGAATGCATCCAAAATACATGTTAAAAAAGCAGCTTAAAATGGCTCATCTCTACTCATAGAGGCCAGCAGTGACCTCCTAGCTGGCAGCAATGCCCAGGTGCCCAGCAGGTGCTCAGCAGGTGCTGCTGCTGCCCCACCAACGACCTGGAGCAGTCACTGTTACCAACAGGGGATGGTTTTCCCTCTGCCCCTTCTCAGGCTTGAAACCACATGAAACCACAGAAAGCTGAGCCTGAGGCAGGGCGATGCTTCTCACTAGTCTTAATGGAAATTAAAATACCCAGTAACGCTCAGAGGCTGTATCAACTCAAAGAGCACTCAGGTTGCAGCTGGAGCCCACAGTGTGGTCCCTCAGTTACAGGTGGCATCACCGAGAGTCGGGCTCGGGGAACGTGCTCAGCTCTGACATCCCGCAGGCATAAGAAGCACAATGTAATTACCTCCACTTCTGAGAACAGCAATTCTGAAGCCAGCAATTTGTAGTTGGAGAAAAAAAAGCCCCAGAGTGGGCCCAGAGCACTGGGCTGTGTCCTGCAGCCCCAGCAGCACAGCAAGGACGTGCCAGCAGCACCAAACATCCCGCTGCGGTGCGGGGAGAGGAATGCCTGCAATGTGCACTTAATTCCGAGCTGCACACCATTCCCCATGCCCTCGGTGCCCTGGGCGAGGGGAGCAGCTTCATTTTTCAACTCACAATCTTTTTTTTTCCCTGGCCAAAGTGCCGTAAACAAACTTTGTCCTTCATTCTGGAGGCCGGGAGCCGCGGCATCTCAAGGTCACTGCTGCTGATGCAGGGAGGCCTCACTCGGGCACTCGGCTGCAGCTCTGCACCGGCTCCAGGCCTGGGCCTGCGTTCCCCCGAGGCCGCCCGCTCGCCCCTGCCACCCTCAGCCCGCTGGCCCTGGTGTATATCCAGCCGTGCCCGGCCTCTCAGTGACCTTCAGTGTTCGGTGGCAAACGGGAGAGAAAACAAAGGGCTGCGGGCAGCAGGCAGGAGCCTGGGGGCGGCTGGGGGCCTGCTGCCGCTGGTGTCGTTGGCCGCAGAGGCCGGGCGTCAGCTCCCGTATCGCCCTTTATCTCTCTCCCTCCCTCCCCCAGCCCCACAGCTCGGCGGGCACCGGGGGAGGCGCTGCCATTTTGTGCCCCCCCCTCCCGCCCCCGAATTCCCGGTTCGCGGCCCCGTGGCGGCGCAGCCCCGCGCTCAGCTCAGCCCGGGGTGCTCCCTCCGTTCGCCCGCCCGCACCCCCTCCTCCTCAACCCTGGGGGCTCAGCCCCGCGCACAGAGCCTCGCCCGCAGCCGCTCTCCGTCCGCGCGGCGGAGGCCCCGAGCAGGGCCGGGCGGTGCCACCGCTGCGCTGTCACCGGGCCGCGGCCGCCCCCCGCCCAACCCGCGCGGCCCCCGCCAGCACCACCAACTCACCGGGCCGCGAGGGCCGCCCGCCGGGCGGGACGGGATGGTGCCGCGGGGCGGTGGCCCCCGGGCGTCCCGGGCCGGTCCGCCATTCCTTTGTCTTTGAGCTGACCCCTGCCTGCCGGGACTCCGCGTCCCCGCCGGACCGGGGCCCCGGCCCCTTTAACAGCCGCCTCTCAGCCTACCCTGCTGCGCCCGCCCCGCCGCGCCCATTGGCTGAACGCCGCGGGGGGGAGCTGCGGCCCCGCGCGCTCATTGGCTGCCGCCGGCGGCTCGCCCCGGCCGTCCGCTTCCTGCTTTAAAGTTACCTTGAGAGGCAGCGCAGGGGTCAGAGCGGCGCTCGCCCGCGGCCCGCTCGGCGGAGCGGCCCTGCGCCCTCCTACCCCGCTCGGCGGCGCCTATTGGCCAGCCGGCACGCGGAGGGAGCGCGCGGCGCTGCCGATTGGCCCGCGCGGCTGTCGCTCCCAGCAACGCCCGCCCCCCTCCTCCGGCGTCGCGTCACGGGGCCGCGCGGGAGGGCGGAGTCGTTCCCGGGGCAGCGCAGGGCCGGGCCCGGTTGGCGGGGAGCGACAGCGCTGCGGGGCCACTCCTCCGAGGCACTACCTGCCGCTCGGAAGCGATGCCGGGAAAACGTAACAAATAAAATGGAAGCGGGGGTTCTGCCTGACCTCTGCATCCCGTGGTCAGCGGCACCTGCGCTTCGAGCTGCGTTCTGGGATACAGATTGCTGCTTGGAAGTGCTCCTGCGGGTACCCGAGTGCTAAGGCCTGCCGCAGTGTCACAGTTCTCGGTGATAAGTGAAAAATAAACCAACAATTTCCATTTGGGAACCCCTGCACTCTTTCAATCACTGCAGTTGGAATCACACAGTGCAGCTGAGCTGGACTTCAGAATTGCCCAAATCCCATCTGATTTAACTAAAAACCAACCGGGAGGGCACAGGGAGGAAGGCGTGCTGCTAACCCCATCCTGCATCCTGGGGCACTGCTCAGAGCATGCCTAAACGTTACATGAAGCTGCATGCCTCATTGCAAAGCACTAAATAACGGAGGGATTGGAACAGGCTCAAGGTCACGGTGTGGGATCAGCTCCCCGAGCCCCTGGAACAGCAGCACCAAACACAGTGGTCACAAAGGGCTGCGCAATGCCAGCAGCATCACAGAACACTGTGCCTGTTTGTCACTAATGCACAAAGGACAGTGAGCCGCGCACTGTTTTAGGCCAGCAGCGGAACGAGGCTCAATGCCCTAACAGCAGCCCTGTCCAAAAATGTAACCTAATTTAAGGAGGGCACAGATACGCCTATCAAAAGACACACAGCGTTGCCATGGGCAACAGCAGCGCCTTCTGTCTGATGACCCAGGTGTGTGTGCTGTGTGCAGGACCACATGCTTGCAGTCTGCTCTGCACTGCCATGGTGCCAGCTGGGACCTCCCCATTTCACTGCCTGCAGACAAAGCACCACGAGGAGGCAGACTCCAGACCAAGGGCCCACCGCCACTGCTGTTCTTTCCCTGTAAGTGCTCCGGGCCATGCATCACACAGACCGTGAGCAGTGCCTGCCACCTGAAGTGTCCCTGACCCACAGCCAGCAGCTAGAGAACACCGCGGCCTGCATGGCACCGAGCCCACCGCAACAGCTGTTCGCCCTGGGCCGCGCTTCTGTCCTTCTCTCAGGAACGGGCAGAACGCACAGGACCACATTTACGTTCAGGTCTATAGTACAGAGTCACGGAGCCCTCAGGAGCGCACCACAGAACACCTCCGCCCGCCTCACGGCCCGGCCCCACTCCAGCCCCTCCTCGCCCTGTCCTCCAGAGGAGTGCGGAGGAAAAAAAATCAACCAAACGAACAGGTATCGGTAACAGCTGGTAACGGCACGCGGAACCGGGCTCTCCGCAGCACGGCCCTACCGGGCCCCGCCCGCCCAGGCCTCGTCGCCCCCCCCCCAACCCTCGCGCTGCGCGGGGAAACCGTTGGGCTTCCCGTCCTCTCCCCGGTCCGTCTCTCAGCAGCCAATCAGCGCGCGGCTTCTTTCGCCCGCCTCCCCCCGCATGGACCAATCAGCGCGCGCAGCGCGCCTGTGCCAATCGGAACGGCGCCGCCGAAGGGAGGGGGAGGGGGGGAGCCCACTCGCACCGCCCCCGCCTCACGGTTCTCGCTAGGCCGCCGCCTCCCCCCCGCCGCCTTCCAACTCGCCCTCCACGCACTCACCGGGCCGGTCGGCGCCGCGACCTCCGCCTCCTCCGCCCGGCGGCCGCGCTGCCTCCGGCCCGGCTGGCGGGAGGCGGGAGGGAGGGGGAGGGGTGCGGCTGGAGCAGAGCGCGCGCCCGGCGGCCGAGAAACAAGATGGCGGCGGACCCGTGAGGCGGCGGGGCGGAGGCCACGCCCCTTTCCCTTGGGCCGCTTCACCGCGCAGGCGCATGACCCGGGGCTGATCTCGCGAGATCTCGGCGGGGCGGGAAGCAGTTGGGCTGGGGGCGGGACCGCCTGCGCTCGGGAGCAGCGGGGCTGGGCCGCAGGGAGCGGGGCACTCAGCGCCTTGGCCCTGTCCTAGGCCTGCGCTGGGCTCCTGCAGGTCCGAGGTCCGGCCTTGTGCACGGTCGGGCCCGGGGAGCTGCTCCTCCAGGGCTTGGGCAGTGGAATTTCCAGCTCTGCTGGCACAGTCTGCAGATCCGTCCCAGTGAGATCTCCGAGCTGTCCGACTTCCATCATGGGCCCCGATCTGTCCTCGCTGGGCACCTTCCTGCTGCTCACCAACCCGCACTGGAGCAGAGCAACCTGTCTTGCTGCACGGGAACCGCGGTTGCTGCTCCAGGATGTGCCATGCCAAGCTGACTCACACAGCTTTACTGTTCTTACCGTGAAAAAGCGCGTCCTGCAAAGATAATATTGCCTCCCTATGGTGCCCAAGTTGTTTGCATCCAGTTTGCAACTAGAAAGGTACAGCAGCTCTGGCACATGCTGTGCGCCCTGCGTGGGAGGAGGAAGAGCACTGCAGCCTGCAGCAATCAGGCAGATGCATGACATTTGTAGGAAGCAGGACAGACCTCCTCGGCCACGTTTGTTGGGGCTTCAGAGCTAGGTTGCCCTCAAGGCTGCGTGTTGGCACCCAGTGCAGCAAACTCCTGCAGCTTTATTGCAATTCTTGCAACTTTGAGATTTGGGGACACTCACAAGGCATAGCAGCCAAGAGAAATAAGAGATATTCCACAGTTTTTTCTTCAAAAATATTTTTCCCCTCCCAATTCTCTCTATTTCTAAGCTAGTCTCCTTTCATTGCAACGATATTCTGCAAAGCTATCCAGCCCCTTGCTGAAATGACTCATTTATAAATCAATTAGCCAGAACTGCTGCTGGCTGCCGCGGAGCCCAGCTGCCCAACCAGCCAGCTGTTTCCCTGCTGAAGGAGGGGATTCTGCACAGCACCCACCCCTCCTCCTACTGAATCCCTTTGTGTGCCGTTGCCCTGTGCCCGTGATGCTCCATTTCCTTCCCACCTGCTCTCGGCAGCAATGCATGCATTATCTGGGGCGCTTTGGCTTCCCCAAGGATCACAGCCATCTGCAGGCACAGAGATCTCCGTGTCAGCCTGCCTGGAACGTGGAGGAGCCAAGAAAAATGAGAAAAAAAAACAAAAACAATGCAAAAAAAAAAAAAAACCCAAAAAACAAAAAAACCCACAACAGCTTTTTTTCCACTCTCTGGTTTATTGGTGCTTGTGTAATTTCTTTTGGTGGTTTGTTGATTTCGCGCTTACTGACATCTGCTACCTGCTCAGCCAGGGCCTCCTGCGCCAGCAATGAGACCCAGAGGAGCTGTTCTGCACCGACTGCAGCCTCGAGCCGGCTTTCAGGAGGGCTGGGTTTGTTTGACACTTATGAAAATTGGATGCTACAGCAGAGGTTGCACTCCTGGCCTCTTTCCCAGCAGTCAGCCCTCTCCCATCCCACCTGGCTCCCGTTACAGCAGTCCTCTGCACTAATCCCAAACCAGCTGTTGCTTTGGGGCAAGCATCCCCAAGCAAAGAAATGCATAGAAAAGAAAAAGCTGGATGTAAACAATGTACTGAGATCTGCCTGGACACGGACACGCTGCCTTGTAGAGCTCGGAGAAAAAAAAAAAAGAAGCCATTTTGGGTCAGATGTGGCGGCTTTTTGTTCCAGCAGGTTGCCTCCTTTGGGTGCAGGGAGCCCTGCAGCGAGCAGCTGAGCTCCCTGTGGGTGCAGGACCTGAGCCTGCTGCCCACAGCCCCTGCAACACCGTAAAGCTGAGCCCCGCTGATCTTCTTAGATCGCCCTTACGGGAGTAATCACATTAAACAGCCCCTTCCACCGACACAACACCAAAACGCAAAGGAGAAGGTGGTGAGAAGCTGACAAAGCTGAGCTCCTTAGAGAATTAAGGGCCAGCCTCAAGGGGCTGAGCCCTGCTAGGATCCCAGGGCAGGAGCCCACGGCACCCTGCCTGGGGAGCAGGAGAGCAGAGAGGCGGTCAGGGAGCTCTGGGCCAACCCGAGTGAAATCTTTGTTGTTCTTTAAGTGTTGCCACAAAACTCAGCGTTCTATCCTCGAAACACAGCAGTCAAAAAAACCCGAACGCTGGAAGGAGCGGCTTTCCACCATCGAGGCCTGTGTTTTCAGCACCTCTTCCCCAGAAACAACGTGTTCCCAGAACAACGCTGTCCCCACAAAGCTGCAGATCTGCTTTGATGAAATTGCCTTTCCCGAAGAGATATTTCCAGCCAGTTTTTCTAAATATTACTCATAAAGGCCCCCCTCCAGACAACCTCTCTCCCTCCCCGACTTTGTTTATATGCTTTGAATTCTGTTAGGAAACCGTCTCCCTACTTCAGCTCTGTTTTATCCAAGTTTCCATATTTAGTTCTTTCAGCTATTCCTGCTCCTTCCCCAGCCTTCCCGTGCCCGGCGCCGGGACCTGCCGTGTCCCCGCCGTCCCCTTCCCTTGCAGCACCCCGAGGGGATTTTCTCCCCCATCCTCTCTGCACCCACAAATGCCCATTGCACTTTGCCACCTGCAAACCTCAGATCACCCCCTGGACATCGCTGGAGTTTTGCCCGCAAGCGCCGGGACCCCCGCGCCGTGCAGTGGGGAGCGCAGGGCAATCCGAGCCCGCTGTTATTCGAGGGAGAGACAGAGTTAAAGTCGGCGAAGGAGGGTTTCCTCGTGGCACGTGGCTGCCATGTCAAAGGGTGAGCAGCCCGCGGAGGGAACGCAGGGAGAGCGCTGGAGGAATTCACCATGAGCGAAAAGAGAAGCGGCTCCGGGGGACATTAGTGTTTGCCTTTGGGGAGCCAAGGTGAGTCCAAGGGCAGCGCGGGACCACGGCTGCCCCTCTGCTCCAAATGTCTCCCTCCTTCAGAAGGATCTGGGGCACAAAATTCCCTGTTCCCTGGGAGGGCTGCTCTCAGGCACCACCCAAAGCCCCAAAACGGTCCCTTCCCATGGGACGGCAGCTGGTGATGTTGGGGACACCACGTCCCAGAGGGTTGTGTGTTCCCTCTGCCCCACAGCATCCACCACAGCCACCCATGGGCTGACAGCCGTGGGCACGGCTGGAGGCTCTGGGGGTGCTTGGTGGGTGTGGGGCCCGCTGGGGGGCTCTGGGTGATGGGGAGCAAGGTGCAGCTGGGGGCTCTTGAGGTCTCGGTGCTGGCTCCTGGGGTCCGGATGGTGGAAGAAGGGTCAGCGGGACAGCTTGGGGGTCCAACCAGTGGGCACAGGGTCTGCCTGGTGGCTCTCGAGGTCTGTTTGCCAGGTGCAGCGTCCTGCTGGCGCCTCTTGGGGATTCCAGTTGTTGGGTACGGGGTCGGGCTGGTGTTTTTTGGGGGTGCAGATGATGCACGGTGAAGTTCAGCTGGGAGCTCTGGGTGGTGGAAGTCAGCGTGGCAGCTCCTGGCGTCTGGGCGGTGGGCGCAGGGTCCGCCCGGAGTCTCCTGGGGCCCGGCCGATGACCACGAACCCCACCCGGCAGCGGGCGGCACGCAGCCGCGGGCACAGCGCGCTCCCCGGGCTGCCCCCACCGGCCCCGCTCCCCGCGGCTCCTCCAGCCCCTCTCCGCCGCCTCCCGCTCCGTCGGGGCTCCCCC
>NC_034430.1:5070164-5078792 GCF_002078875.1 Numida meleagris | reverse complement strand
TCACATCGCAGCCCCCAGCCCCGCGGAATGCTGGCGCTCACCTCACCTCGCACTGGTGCCGTGTCCGTCAGTCCTGCTCTGCTCCGTCCGTCGGTCCCGCTGTGCCCTCTGTGCGCGCACAACCAGGTCCTGCGGGTGGTCCTGCAGGGAACCCCCTTACAGGTTTGCTGAGGAGGAGTGAAGCGGTGCTGCAGCGTGGGCAGAGGCCCCACTGGGGCTCCACGTTAGGAGGAAGCCGTGGGCATCGCTCCTGCCCCGCAGCATGAACCAAAGCAGGGTGGTGTTGCTCAGGAGCAGTGGCTGCTCTCACATCTGAGCACAGTCCCCAGAGGTGGTGGTGGTATGGGTCGTGGGGTGGGTGCCCGCGTTGCGCCGCTGCCATCCCCACTGGGTTCCTCGCCCCACACGCTGAGCATCCCCCAGGATCCGGCGCTATGGGGTGGGCCAACGTCCGTCCCCACGGTGCTGCCGCACACGGGGCTTGGTGACGGCTGCAGGGAAGCACAAAGAGCGAGCAGAGCCGCAGCCCCAAGGCACAGGGCACGGCTGGGTGCAGGCCGCAGCCCTGGGGCTGTGCTGGGGGTTTCCTTTGGGCATGGTGACCGTGGGGTCCTGCCGCTCCCCACACACTGGGGACGTGGCTGGGGTTTGGTGCACAGAGCACGCAGCCTCAGGCCGCGGTGCCGCCCCGAGCTTGTCCCCTCCATCCCCAGCGCTGTGCCCATTTCCTCCCGCACCAGCTCCTCTCTCAAACCCGCCCTTCTGCTGCGCCCACCCATCTCCCCACACTCTGTGCCCTCTCTGCCATCCATTTGCTGCTGGTCCCAGCTCGCACCCCATCTCACGGCTCCTTTTCTGGCCCCATTTCAGGCCCATCCCTGAGGCACTGCCCACACTGCACAGATGGGGTGAGACCGCAGTGCCTCGGTCCTTCCTCACCAGCCCCAAATCAGGGACAAACCCCCCCCCCCGTTCCATCCCCTTGCTGTCGCTTCTGGTCCCACCTGAGCTGAGCACGCTCCCGCTGTGCCACCTCCATGTGGGAGCATCACGGTGATGCACAATGTGATTCCAGGTTACGAAAACACCGAATTCTCCTGCTTGTTAGAAGCCGAGCAGCGCGGCACCGTCTCCTTGCATCCATTTCAGCGTGCTCAAAGATGTTGTGTCACAGCATCTCTAATAGCAGGGAAACAGGCTCACGTTGTCACTACTGTAGTGATTTAGTGGAGGATCAACAGCGTGGCCGGCGTGCTGCATTGCTGCCTTCCCCATCTGGGGGTCCCACCTCTCCCACCTGCATCAGGTCTCTGTGCCATGGGGATATGTGGGGCCGGGGGATGCCCCAGAGCCCCCCACAAGCCCCTCACCTTTTGCAGGGGGACCCCTGGAGCTGGGGGTATCACTTGCTCCATGCACACGTGATGGCTGCGGGGTGATGGAGCAAGGATTGGACCCGGGGCTGTCACCCCAGTGCTGAGGCTCTCGTGTCCCGGTGGGTGGGGGCTGGGGCAGCGCTGTGCTCCCGCGCTCTCCTGGCATCGCTCCGGCTCGCCCAAGTCTTCCCAAAGCAAGCAAGTTTTCTGCTGATCCCTTCAGAAGCGTTGCTGTAATTGTGCAGCCTTAGCGTTTCAAAAAACAACTTTTCTGCGAACGCTGCACCTGACCCGCTGGGCTCCGGGCAGAGTGGGCACAGCCAGGAGGGACCCCACGCTGCCACGGGGCCGCGCTCAGTGCTCTGCTGCTGCACACGGAGCTGGGGGGGCCCAGGTGTCCATCCCAGAGCCCACAGCTGTGGGGCCGCCCCTGTGACCCCAACACATTGCACTCGAGCATCCCGGGGCAGAAATCAGCGGGTGCTTCGATTCCCACCTGAGCGGTCTTCACAGCCCACGTAGGGTGCAGCCCCAAAAGGCACAGCGATGGTTGATGATTTGGAAAAGGAAGGGGAAGGAGGGGGGGGGGCTGCTGGGGGCTGGCTGCCAGGGGAAGGAAATGCGATGTTCTCCGCGAGCTGCTGGGAGCAGCAGAAGCAGAGTGAGCGCAGCCCTTCCCCTGGAGGAAGCAGCTCCATGAAATATTGATGGGATTCGCGCAGCGCTGAGCGGTGTGAGCTGCATTGCAGAGCTCCGGGCCGTGCATCGCGGCTGGCGGGGATGGGAAATGCCATCAGCACACGGCCCCTCCATGCATGCCGGTACCGGCCCCACTGCGGACCCCGCGGGGGCATCTCTGGGGGGAACGCTCCGGAAGCGGGGCAGCCCCATAAGCAGCGGCCCTATGGGGAGCACGGCCCCACGAGGGGCAAGGGGACGGGGGCCGAGCAGCAGGGCCACCCGATGAGGTCCATAGAGCATCGCTGCCCCCCACCGCAGCCCCGCCGGGCGGCTTTGGGTCCTCGGATTCCTCCACGTTGCCGTGGAAACGATGGGATTCAGCGCAGATCTGATTTAACCGCGTGGCAGACGTCACGCAGGGACACGGGGAGGGACGGCGTCTGGGGGGGGCTGAGCACGGGGCAGAGGTGGGTGCCCCCCCTCACGGACAGGCCAGATGTGGGGAGGTGCTGCGCTCCTGCCCATCCCTCCCGGTTCCCCATCCCAGTACCGCTGCCAGACCCTACTGGGAGCACCCCGGTGCCAAGGGCTGAGTGTGAGCCGTGCATTAAGGCTGGGGGAGAAAGCCCCATGGCCGAGGTGCGGTGTGGGCATCGCAGGACCGAGGAAGACGCGTGCTCCCATGTGTGGCCATCACCTCCAGTTTCCCATTGTCCTTACCTGGGCTGCTCTGTGCCGGTTCCCAGCTCGGGTGCCCTGCCTTGCCAGGCAGTAAGCTGGGCTGAGCAACCACCTATTAAACCTGAAGCATTTAATTAGAATTAAGTACTTCTAGGGGAAATCAAGCCTTGCTTTCCCCCCAGCATGAGGAGGAGCGTGTGCTGGTGAGCTGTGTGCAGTGCCCTTGCAGCAGGTGGGCTTTTCCCTAAAAGCATGGGCTGAGCACCCTGCAGCCCCAGAGTACAGGGGCACCCAGCCTGGAGCACCAGAGCCACCCCCAGGCCCCTCCATGCCCTCCCTCCAGGGGAAGAACTGCCATGGGGCACTCATTTATCACCACCTCTCCCCCTCTCCTGCTCTCCCCGCCCACCATCAGGGGCTGCTCCCCACCTGTGTGGGGGCACCACCCGGCTCCTCCCTCCCAAAGAGCCCTTGGCAAAGCTTCATCCCATTTTTCCTGTTGTTGCTGTTATAATTATCGTTGTTGTCGTGGCGGGCTGTTTGGGGCAGGGCTCCCTTGCAGCCCCAGCTCAGCACCATGTAGGGGTCACTGGGACGCACTGGTGCTGGGGCTCTGTTGCCACCCTGGGGTCCCCCAGCTGCCCCTGACCCTCTGAGCATCCTCAATCCCCCTTTTCCCAGCTCCAGTGTCCCAGGGAGATCTGGGGTGCCCGTTGCATTCCACTGCATCCCACCTCATCCCATCACATCCCACCGCATGTCCCACTGCGTCCCATCATAACCTACTGCATCCCACCGTATCCCAGCTCATCCCGTCACATCCCACCGCATCCCATTGAATCCTACTGCATCCCACCGCATATCCCACTGCATCCCATCAAATCCCATCTCACCCCATCTCACCCCACCATGTCTCCCACCACCCCTCTCTGCAGCACCGCCCTGCACCCCCCCCCCCCTTTGCTGGACCACCGCCGCGTGCCCCCGCTCGCTCGGGGCTGGGAGGAGAACTGGGTCAGCCATGTCACCATGGAGATGCTGAAGCAGCGGCGGCACAGCCCCGCTCTCCAGAAACCCGCGCAGCGTGCCTGGGCTGCCACCCTCCTCCCGCAGTGGGGCCGGGGGCTGCGCGCCGGGCGGGGGGGCCAGGGGGTGCTGCCAGGTGCAGGTAAGGGAGCTCTTCCTATTTGGGGTGCGTGTGTGGGGCGGGCACGGAACGCGGCACGGAGCCCATGACGGGGCTGTCGCGCATCGGTGCGGGGATGCCATTGCTCCGGGCCCTTCGGGGCCATGGGGCCGTGGGTCGGGGCTGTGGGGCACAGAGCGGGGGGGCTGCAGCTGTGGGAGTCGCTGTGCTTTGCCACGCTGAGGAGATGAGATGCAGCCAGGCCTGCGGGAGCACCGAGGGGGAGAGATGAGGGGTGCAGAGAATCCCTCCTCCCCCCGGGGTGGGCACCCTCTCCGTCTTGCACTGACACGATCCTATTTCCTCAGTGCTCCATCATCCCATTTGCTCCCACCGGGGCTCGGTGCCGAGTGGGGAGCACGGCGCTGGGAGCCCTGTGTGCGCGGTGGGATGTGGTGGCAGTGTGCTGGGTCCTGCGGGACTGCGGGCACCGCTGTGCTCGGGGCGGCCGTGGGGGGAAACTGAGGCACGGCGCCAGGAGCAGCGCACAGAGGCGGTGCTGGGACGAGTCCCTTCCTCGTGCCCCAAACCTCTGCCAAAACTGAGCGCTGTGCTGGGGTGCTGCTGTGTGACATTGGTGACTTGGGGGTCCGTGTCCCCTCTGTGTGGTGTGGGCGGTGCTGTGCCTCCTTCGCGATGCTCTGTCCCCTGCGCTGCCCCGCGGGCAGCTGCCGCTTCTCCCCCGCGTTTGTGGCTGCGTCTCTTGAAAGAGAAATATTTTTCCGGGCGCTGCCTCCATCCATTATCCTAAAGTGGCTTCACTTGGCCCGCAGTTCATCACTCACCTCTGCCTGGAAGATGGATGCTCCCATCCCGCCGTGCTTTAAATATTCATGGGGAAGGGAAGCAGGGAGGGCCGGGAGGCAGCGTGGTGCTGGGCACGGGGCACGGCCGGGGCTGGGGATCGGGGTGGGCACGGGTATGGTCGTGGTGGGGTTCGGGGTGTCCGGCGTCTCCTCCGGACCCTGATCCCATTGGGGCTTTGTGGCGTCGGGCTGGGGGTGGTGCATCCTCAGGGCACGCAGCCGCCTCGGGGTGCACCCCATCGCCCCGAGCGTCCTGCCCGGCTGTGGGGGTGGCACGGAGCCCCCCCGACCCATCCCCGCTGTCCCCCGCAGCTGATCCCACCATGTTCAACGGGGACGCCGGCTCGTCGGCGGGCAGGAATGTGGTGCGCAGCTCCAGCATCAGCGGCGAGATGTACAGCGTGGAGAAGAGCGCGCGGGGCAGCGCCGACTCCGTCAGCATCACGGCCAGCAAGAAGCGGCGCTCCAGCCTGGGCGCCAAGATGGTGGCCATCGTGGGGCTGTCCCAGTGGAGCAGGAGCACGCTGCAGCTCAACCAGAGCGGTGAGCACCTCTGCACCCCGCTGCTGCCTGCCCGGCCCCGCTGCCTTTGGCCCCGTGCTTTGCAATGGGCCACCCGCACGATTCTGGTTAAAACGCCCAAAAATTAACACGCAAGAAGGGCCAGGCGAGTGATCTCCGGCTGTGGGAAATATTGAAACGCTTCCAGAAGGTTTTCGGAAGGCGAAGGAAGGAAAAAGGCTCGGTTTAGTGCAGGCTTTGGCTCTGTTTGTGGCTTTGTTGCAGTCCTTGTTGGCGTTCCATCATGCAGAACACGCCCCACAAGAAGAGGAGCTCACCTGGAGCCCTCCAGCCCCACACGTCCCAGATGTTCTGGGAGGGACATCGTTATCCCAAAAGCTGAAGGGTGTCAGGACCGGGCAGGAGCGCTCCTGGAGTGGGGCTGCACGTCCCCAGCCCATCCCCAATCCACTGCAGGCTGCAGCGGAGCATGCATGCTTTCCTCCCAGGGCTCCTGCAGCACTGCCACAGCCTTCCCCGCTCACCTTAAAAGACCCCGAGGAGCTGGCAGGTTCCTGCAAACAATGACAGCGGTGATCGTGGCATCCTGCCCGCTCCGGCGGAGGCATGCACAGTGCCAGGGATCGGCCTGGTGGCACCGGGCAGCGGTGGGGGCCGGGGGGTCTGCACAGTGTCACTGCTGGAGGAACGCACCAGCGGGTCCCCAGATGTCCCCTCCCCATGAAGACAGCCCTAAATCCGCAGGGGACAAACCTGGCCCCCCGGGTTGGCCACGCACGTGCACAGCGGTGGTGCCAGGACTGCTGGGGGCACGCTCCTCCCCATGCCATCTGCCACCGATGGGGACACACCGCAGCAGTGGGGTGCCAGCACCCCGGGCACCCGCTGCTCAACGCCTCCTGGGGATGGCAACGGGGACAATGTGGCCGTGGATAGAGTGGGGTCATGGCAGTGGGACCTGGAGGTGTTGGTGGTGGCACGGGGCTGGGATGGGGCCGGCGCCCAGCGGCTCCACGACCTCACCCCACACCTCGGCTTCCAGAGGGCGGCCCCAAAAAGCTGCGCAGCAACATCCGCCGGAGCACGGAGACCGGCATCGCGGTGGAGCTGAGGACCAGGGTCACCCGGCAGGGCAGCCGCGAGTCCACCGACGGCAGCACCAACAGCAACAGCTCGGACGGCACGTAAGGACCGCGGGCACGCGCGCACCGTGGCGGGTGGGGGGCACCCGGGGCCCCGTTGGCATCTCTCGCTCCATCCCGCACAGGTTCATCTTCCCCACCACGCGGCTGGGAGCCGAGAGCCAGTTTAGTGACTTCCTGGACGGGCTGGGCCCCGGGCAGCTGGTGGGGCGGCAGACGCTGGCCACCCCCCCGATGGGTGAGTGCCGGGGGTCCGTGCTGTGCCGTGCAGCGGGGCAGGGCAGGATGGGGGTGAGCTGGGGCCGTGCATGGCTCAGCTGAGGGAAGGGGCTGACCTTGAGCAGGGTGCAGGGCTGGAGCACCCCCAGGGTAGGATGCAGCAGCTGTGGCTTTCCCTGAGGTCCCTCCTGCTCCAGCACACCCGGTCCCTGTCCCCTGGCTCCGCCGGGGCCACCAGGCAGCGAGCGATGGGGCCACAGGATGCGCATATGTACGAGCAGTGCAGCATGAGTGGGAGAATGGCCTCCCCCCAGCTCTGCAGGTGCCGTTCCTTTCTCCTCCTGCTGACGTGGGGAAGACCCCCAGCTGTGCAGTGCCCGGCTCTGCGCCCTGTCCCAGGAGGTGGCCATCACCCGGTGCCTCTCAGCCGCTCACAGCCAGCTCTCTTTTTGGCTTCATCCTTCCCTCCCACCCCACAGGGTGCTCGGGGCGCTTCTGGCAGTGTGCTGAGCGCGGCACCACGGGACACGGTTCAGTGGGCATGGGGGGATGGGTTGATGGTTTGACTTGGTGATCTTACGGTCTTTTCCAAACGTAATGACTCTCCAACTGGGGCCGCCAACCCTGGAAGTGACTTCTCCCAGTGGCTGGGGACCATCCCAGCCCGGCTCACCCCCAATGGGAGGTGGGCGCTGGGAGGGTGCTGAGCGCATCCCTTCCCCTGCCCAGGCGATGTCCACGTGGGCATGGCGGACCGCAGCGGGCAGCTGGAGGTGGAGGTGATCCAGGCACGGGGCCTCATCCCGAAGATGGGCTCCAAATCCATCCCCGGTAGGTGGCTGTGGAGGGGTGGGGACGGCGCCGTGCCGGGAGCTGCTCCGAGTCAGCGCTTCTCCCCGCCGCAGCCACCTACGTGAAGGTGTACCTGCTGGAGAACGGCGTCTGCCTGGCCAAGAAGAAAACCAAAGCGGTGAAGAAAACCTGCGACCCTTCCTTCCAGCAGGCGCTGCTCTTCGAGGAGAGCCCCCAGGGCAAAGTCCTGCAGGTGACCCCCCCCCGGCAGAACCCGGGCTTGGGATGGAGCAGGGGGCGGCCGCCCGGCGTCCCCCCCCAGGGCCGGCCCCGCTGATGCCACCTCTGCCCCACAGGTGATCGTGTGGGGCGACTACGGGCGCATGGACCACAAGTGCTTCATGGGCATGGCGCAGATCGTCCTGGAGGAGCTCGACCTCTCCAGCGCGGTGGCGGGCTGGTACAAACTCTTCCCCACCTCCTCGCTGGCCGACTCCAGCATCGGGCCGCTGGCGCGCCGCCTCTCCCAGTCCTCGCTGGAGAGCTCCACCAGTCCCTCCTGCCCATAGCCGGGCGGGGAGAGCCGTCCCGACCCCCAGGACTGTGAGCGGATGGCTGTAAATATCCCATCCTTTTTTTTTTTTTTTAATTTTAAAGATCTCCGTCCCGACGTGACCCTGCTCCCGGCCCGCTCCCTCCCGGGGCTGGGAGCACGGAGACGCCGTTCCCTTCCTTCCATCTCGCTCCCTGCCCTGCGAGGAGCGGGGAGCAAACAGAGACTCAGCAGAAGAATCCAACTCAGCACTACTTTTCGTTCCAAGGAATGTAGCATCTTCTCTTATGTAGCTTGCCACGTGCTAACGACACTCACTGCAATACCCGAGAGGCTCCGGGCGGAGCGGGCGCATCCCGTTGGTTTCCCAGCACCGACCCCGCAGCACCGGCGCCCGTTTTCCTCCTTGTTTCGGTAACGTTTAGCCTGTGACCAGTGACATTGCCAAAGCGACGGCGCACCGCGGTGCCCCCGCCTCCCCCCCATCCTCGCGTCCCCGGGGGGAGCATCTCAAGGGCAGCTCCCGCTGCGCTGCAAGTGGGGAGACGACGGAGAGGCGCCGAGCAAAGGACGCGGCGACGCTGAGCGCCTGGGTGTTTGTGTCCTGTTGGTCTGTGTGTGTGCGTGTCCCTGTTGTTTGTTTCTCAAGCAGCATCCCGGTGCCCCCCCC
>NC_034430.1:5052064-5069909 GCF_002078875.1 Numida meleagris | reverse complement strand
ATCCGTGTCCGACGGAGAGGAGAAAAAAAAAAAAAGAGGAGGGGGAATCTTTCAGCAAAACAGCCACCATTTCCCCTAAAAATGTATTGTTTAAAAAAAAAAGATAAAAAATTAAAAAAAAAAGAATTAAAAAAAGAAAAAAAAAAAAAGAGAAAAAAAAACCAAAAAAAAAACCAAACCACGACGCCCAGAGAGGAGCAGAGAGGAGGAATGGGGGGATCCCCACCGCCCCCCAGCGCTGCCCCCCGGGCCTTGGCACACAGCAGCCGCCGGCGCAGGCGATGTGGAGCGGCCCCTCCAAGCAATGGGATTTGCTGCACCCACTCCTGGAGGCTCCACCTGCGGAGCCCAGCGCCAGGAACATGGAAACCCGACTGCTCTGGCTTCCTTCTTACTGCTGACGATGGGACGGTGGTGCGGGCAGGAGGAGAGCAACCTGCTCCCAGCGTGTCCCTGCTGCGGCGCCGTGGGTCGTGGGAGCGATTCCTGCAGCCGAGGCCGCGCTCACGTCGCTGCATCCGCGCCATGCAGTGCTGCACGGCCACGGCCCCGCGCTCCGGGCTGCAGCTGGGGAATGCTCATTGCAAAGGGCAGTTCCTCGCGTGCTGCGAGGAGCAGAGGATGGCTGGTCGGACCCAGCGCTACACGTGAGCTCGCTGCATCGTCCTCCACCGGGAAAGCAGATCCAGGCCCTGCTCCTTCCCAGACATTTTCCTCTAGAAAAGAAATCAGCCTCAGACAGAAGGGGCTCAGTGTTCTGTTCCCTGCCTGGCCCTCCCAGCACCCACCTTGGGCGTGGGGGATCTCACTGCAGCACAGCTCGCAGCGGGGGCAGGAGCCAGGATCACCCATTAAGCAATGAGGACGGATGTCACCAAACCAGCCTTGGAGTCCTGGAGCAGCTCAAGGAGCAAGGAGCGAGCAGCCCAGCACATCAGCTTCATCCGCAGCAGCAGCGCTGGCCGTGTGCTCCTAGAGCACCTTCCCGTTCCCATTCCCGTTCCCCTTCCCCTTCCCCTTCCCCTTCCCCTTCCCTTCCCTTCCCTTCCCGAGCAGGGAGCTCGCTAAGGGCACACATCTGCTGGAAGATCACTGCGTTTTGAAGGCCGAGGAGCAGTGTCCCGGCAGCGCTGTCCAGGCACCGCTCTCCTTCACGGCTCCATCCAAAGTCTCACGGCGCTTTGCATCAGCGATGGAGGCAGCCCTGGGCAGCTCGCCCTGCCGCCCTTCAGGCTGCTGTCCCTCGAGCCAGAGTTCTAAGACGACCTTCATCCAGAGCCAGGTTTGCATCCCGTGATGCTTTTAGCCCTTCCCATGGGCCCTCGGCAAAGCTGTTTCAATGGAAGTCCTCCTGTGCCGCACTGACACATGCAGGGAACGCCCCGGGCCGGGTGGCAGGGGGCACTTTGGAGCTCGAAGCAAGGTTGGAATCCCACGGAAGCGCCGGCCCCGGGACAGGCACCTGCAGCGTGCAGCTGGCACAGCGGGACACGGAGCAGCGGGCGAGCAGACGCGGCGATGCTGCACCTCGGCCGTCACTGCCCTGAGCTGCTCCTTGCACTGGGAAGATTGTGGTTTGAAATGCAGACTTGGGAAAAACGTAGAGCCCGGGGCGCGGGGGCTGTCCTGCTGCTGTCACAGCCGAGCCCCCCAGCACGGGGCCGAGCGCAGCAGCACCCGGAGCCGCCCAGGAGCCGGGTCAGGATGCGGCTCTGGTGATTGGTATACCTCATCTTTAGTTTTATTTTTATTTCCCCCCCTCCCTTCCTTTTTTTCCCCCCTCTTTTTTTTGTTTTTTTTTTTTTTAAGAACCAGACCTTCGTGCACTCTACCACATTCAGGTTATTTTTTTTTTGTTGCAGTCGTGCAATGAAGAGCAATTCCTTGTGGGGCGCGTGCCTCCCCTGCTCCGCGCCACTGCCAGGGCCGAGGAGCAGAAGGGGAAGGATGGCACACGGGGCAGCAGCACCCACCCCGCTCCCACACCCCGTGGCCGCCCCATAACCCGACCCAGGGGTCACACACCTCCCCGCAGCGGCTGCAGGAAGCTGAGGACGTGCACGCTGCACTGTCACCGCTCACTGAGGCTTCGTGCACTGCACAGGGGCGGCTGCGGAGCTGCAGGAGCGCGGTGCTGCCTGGTGGGGAGGGGGGGGGTGGCGGGGGACACCGCATCCCCGTGGTCCCCTCCTCCGGTCCGGGCCCCCGTGAATGTTTGTTCGCACTTTGAAGTTGGTGGCCTTGTTTTCTGAAAAGGGCTCGATCTTTTCATGAGGTTAAATCTAATGAACCCTCCCCATCGCGTCGTCCTTCTCCCCACCTCGAAATCCAAGCAACGAGCACCTCGGCCGGTCACAGCCCTGCCGGGACCCCAGAATCTGTCATGAATCTCAGTTCGTACCTCTGGTAAAACACCAGACCCCTCTGGCTGAGAAACCACAGCGAGGGAAGCAGCGGCCCACGGCCGAACCGAGGTTTGCCCTCCGCTCCCTGTACAGCCCCAGGAGAACAGCAGCACTCGAGCACAGAGGGGGGAGCACCCAGAAGCGCTCATTCGTCAAAAAGCTCTGAATTCTGACCCCCCAGACTTCGAGACACGAAGGATTTGACCTTGGCCCTCTTCACTCGCAGCCAATGCCTTCTGTTCTCCCCAGAAGGAGCGGAGCAGTCAGCACCGAGGACACCCCAAGAGCACCCAGGATGGAGAGGGGCACCCGCGCTCCTCCCCACCCCGCAGAGCAGCCCCGGGGCCGGGGCACCGCGTGCAAAGCGTGCTGCTTCACATCGCTGCTTCACATCGCTGCTTCCCCAACACCCAGCAAACCGGAGGGAGAAGAACTGGGAAGTCGTCAGAGCTCCGTGAAGCCGCAAGCGAATCGCTGCGGGCTCAGCTTTCCGTCCCCGCATCTCAGCCCAGGAGGGAGCCTCGTGCCCACCCCCGTGCATCCCACACCAATGGGAGCTCCTCTGCGAGCGCAGCACGGAGCGAGCCTGGCCGCCTTCACCCATCCCCTCGTAAACTTCGCTTTGATGACAGATTCCTACGCTCGACATCTCCACCTTGCCCCGATGCCGCAGAGGGGTGGGAGCCGGGGGCCGCGCTGCGCCCTGGTTCCGCATTCAAGACAAGGGGACGAGGGGCTTCGATGGATACTTGAGAACGGTGATAGATTTAAAACAAGCAAACGGCGATTTTTTTACTTGTGTTCTGTAATGTTTTATATGTGCGTGGTCTTTCTTAACGTCAAACTCTTGTATTTTTGTGGTTTATATGCAGCAGGACTGATGGCTGTGAGGGTGCACGCTATTTTGTAAAATACTCCTTAGCCAGTTTTCCCCAGGAGGAACAAACTGAAGTATTCACATTCTCATTGGCTTGTACCTGCATGTACAGTATGGGGCAGCAAGTGAAGATGATTAAAGCCAGCTTGAAAACCCCTCTGTGCTTGAGTTGAGCGTCACAAAGCACCCAGCCACAAACCAGGGGCGCAGCTTAACGCCAACCCCCCCCCCCCCCAGAACAGATGGATGAGGGAGGAGGAGGAAGAAACCCCCTTTTCGGAGGGACAGCCTGAGAAAGAACAGCTTTTTCCTGCAGGAGAGAAACAAGCAGAGCAGCACGCTCCGCACAGCTCACGTGCGAGCAGAGCAGCAGCAGCTCCAGGCTGAGGCAGCTCCTTGAGCTCCTCCTGCAGCTGCACGCAGCCCCCAGCCCTGAGCACAGCTCGTCCTCTGCAGGGCTCCCAACCCCCCCGGCCCAACCTGCTCTCACCAGCACCTCTATGGGAAAGCTCCAAGCCTCCCAGCAGGCCGCAGTCAGCTCTGCCATGGAACAGCTTGAGCTGGAAGGGACCCCAGGATCACCGAGTCCCAACCCCCCGCTGTCACCCAGCAGCGTGGTGCCGCTGCAGCCGAAGCTCTGCCCGCAGCAGGAATGCGGCAGCACCCAGCGCAGGGCAGCAGGTTTCTGTTGTGTACAGAGCTGTCAACTGACCTGGACTCACCCCGCCTCGGCTCTCCCCATGCCCCGCTTGGGATGCAGCCCTGCTCCCAGCCCGCTTTGGACAAGCCCCCAGTGCCCGCAGGCGAAGCAAGCAGCGGGAGCAGCGTGCTCCCTGTCCACCCCTCGCTCTGCTCCAGGAACACAGCAGGGCAGCGAGGTTTTTTTCACCGCAATGTTTTATTGGGGATTTCCACGTACACAGGATGGAGGAGCCCGCAGAGCTCGGACTCGATGAGTTGAAGCAGCGGTGTTCTACCAAAGATGCGAAAAGAAATCTGATCCACCCACTCGTGTGCCTAGAATAAAACGCCTGAAGCTAGCTGGGATGGGGTACCGGGCTTCCACAACAAAAATATGAAAAAAGTATAAATTAGGATGTCATAGTCATCTTAAAAGTGTAAGAAAACTCGCAGCGGGCTCTCAGCCCCTGATAAGTTCACTCTCCGTTAGTTAAAAGTTAAATACATTGATACCACAGATCAGACAGAAAAGCCACTCTGAAGTGCAAGTTTCACATTCTGACAGCTTGCCCCCACACTGCGCGAGAATCCTGCTTGCTCACGGGGGGAGGAGGGGGGGTCTCCGAATGACTTTGGTTCCAACGAGGGCTGCCGAGCCAAGCACAGCTCCAAGCTCCGCTCGAGGGAAGAGGTAGCAAGGCTTGCTTGCCCCTGGGCTTGGGCTAAAATCCAGTTCCTCAGCACCAAACAAGGTTCCCACCCTCTGCTAACCGAAACCCTGACTAATACTGGCGTTTAAGTGGTTCTTAACGGGCCTGAAATCACAGGCACTAAGGAGGAGATAGGTTTCCCCATTCCTCAGTCACACCTCTGCTAAGATCCCAGGACGTTAAGTGCTACCCAGAAGCGTTAGTGGAGGTTTGTGCAAGGAGGGGGTCCACCCCAAAGTGTGCATTGACTGTGCTGAATAGAGGGGAGCTCATGTTCTGGTCACCGAGGTCGCACCGTGTCTGACAGTGACGAGGCAGAGGTGGGTCTCAGTTATGGAAAGAGGCTCGGGCCGGGCAGCCAGCCAGAAAGAAAAACCCTGAATGTCTCATGGAGCAGTTTTGAAGAACGGAACAGAAGGCAAAAATGGTCACAACGTGCGGGATCATTTCCACAGCTGAGTGCTGAGGGACTGACTGCTTCCCTGGGCACCTCCTCCGCCCATGGGCTGCCCGTACCCCATCGCACCGTTCGCTCCGTAGAAGTTCATCCCAGCCATCTGCTGGCTCATCTGCAAAGGGGAGGAGAGAGAAGTCAGGGCTTCACCAGGGAGAAGGTGCCAGCCCACAGCTGCCAGCTCCACGACGCCCAGCGTGGCAGTCTTCAGCAAGACCCTGTAATGAGTTATGGCAAACAGAGGCTTCATACAACTTCACCCAGGGCTACCCTGAAGCGCAGGCTCTGCCAGCACCAGGCTCCCCTCATGCTCAAGCACACGCACCTTCTCATCTTATTACTGAACCCGAGCCACTGCAGAATCACGGCGTGCTATTAGCTGACCTTTCAGCAGCAGCACAGAGCATGAATCAGCAGCTAGCAGAGCTAGCAGCGCTCCCCTCTGCCTCTCAGCAGGGTTCTGCAGCACCTCCTGCTATCCCTCAAACCAGCCCCCGAGCCCCCAGCCCGGTTCCTTCAGCTCAGTGCAGACTGATGCTGCTGGATGGACGCAGGCCTCTGCACCACCCAGCTCAGGGGAAGCTCTGGCTTCAGCACAGGACACTGCAGCTCCCTGCCTGCAGCTCGTCACCCCAGCAGCCGAGCAGTTCCACCCCTGCTCGGACATCTACCCGAAGCGTGTCGAGGTGCTGCTTCCCTCCTATCCCTGGAGGCATGAGGATGTTACTTTGGAGTTGCTAGCTCCTCAGGCTCTTCCCCACCCACAGAGCTGAGAAGTTTCAGTTTCAGCTGATGTGACACTGATTTCTGTTCTCCACCCCGAGCCCACTGAACGCATTACTGCTTTGCGATCCCCGTTTGCCGGCAGTGTCAGCGTGCCTCACCCAGCCCCAGAACACAGGCTATAAAAGCACTGAAGTCACAGGCTGGATTCAACCGCGTGCCTCCTCCGTCCGCCCTCGGGCCAGCAGGAGACCACACCTCACCTGACTGATGTTCCACTGAAGCTGCTGTGCTGGCTGCACCCCGTACACAGGCTGGGGGACCGCCGCCATGCCGGCTACGTAACCAGCCTGCTGCGCGGCCATCATCCCGTTGGGGACGCCGATGACGGCTGCCTGCACGTTGCCCACGTATCCAGCAGGGATGGCCATGGGGGTCACCATCCCCGCGGCCCCGGGCTGGGCCATCACGCCCACCGACGGGGCCACCATGCCTCCCATCATGCTGCCGGAGGGGGGCACTCCCGGGAAGCTCGTGTACGCCGCTGCGGGATACGCCATCTGAGCCGGGGCCATGAACATCGCTCCTGAAAACAGGCAGAGGGATGAAGGGAAGGGCGGCCGTGCCGGCTGCCAGGGCTGAAGCGCTGACCTCCGCATCAGACTGCAACGCTCGCGTGGCCGTGACGCCCAGACTAAGCAGCTCATCGTGCTCCGAGGCAGCGCTCGAGGACGAGCGCCCACGCTCCCACACCTCTGCCTGTCAGCCACGGGGACAGCCCACCCACTCAGCATTAACGCGCTGCTCTATTCCGAGATCCGTTACCTTGCGCGGGCAGCTGAGGTGTCTGAGAGCCGTACAGGGAGAGGATGGAGTCTTTAGAGAGCTGCTTCTTCCCCACCTCCTCCCCTTTGCCTCCCGGCTCGGGGAAGAGATTCAGGTTTTCAGGGACAGAACTGGCACTTCCAGATGTAGGCATGGAGCCAGAGACCTGAGAGGGACACAGCACAGCTGCAGCAGCATCCAGCACCAGGGCAGGGCAGATCGTGACCCCTCCGCTCCAGCATCACCCCCTCTGGGGAGCGCTGACGTTCCCTGCTTACCTTCCTGGAGTCAGAGTTCAACCCCACGGATGCAAAGAGATCCAGGTCCTTCTCCAAGCTGCTGGGCCGGCCATTTGTAAGGGTGCTCGGCACAGGAGCATCTGGGAGGGACAAGGCAGTGACAGGCAGGGAAGTGAACCACGAGGAGCTCACACACAGCACCGAGGGTCACTGCACCGAGCACAGCGAGGCTGGGGGTCTCTTACCAAGGCCCAGCAAGTCCATCACGGGCTCAGTAGACTTGGGAGAACTTTTCCTAGACTGTTGTGTTTCTTCTTTCTTTTGAGGCTGGGGAAAGAACAGCACAAGTCTGTTTCAAGTCTTCTTTTTTTACTCTGATACGTTAGAGGCTTGAATGAGATTAAACCCTTAAACATCCTTCCCCCCCCACTAGACAGAGCAAGAACAACAAGGTTGGTTTTCGTCCCGTTATATCAAAACCCATAATCACGCTCTAAACTAGGGAAAAACAACAGCTCAAGTCTGAAAGCGAAGCAGGGAGTAGCTGGATTCCAATCTGCCCTGTGCTGCAAAGCAGAGCACGTCTGCTCAGGATCTGCTTGAGCGGTGGAAAACAAGCTGCTACCATTAATGTGACTCAAAGCATGCAGCGCTATGACTGAGGCCCGAAAAAATGCTTCCATATGAAGCTGCATTGCCTCTGCTCGAGAGCAGCCTACAGCCGACCCACGGCCAGGCCTTCCGGGCTTACCAGCTTCACCTTCTCAAAGATGACAGGTTCCAGTTTTCTTTCTGATACTGGCTCGTGACTCTTTTTCCATTTGTCATCCTTCTCTTTCTGCAAAGGAAAGCGCTGACGTGAGGGTCGGAGTTCACAGCGTCACGCAGTGAAAACATGAACAGGGCTTTGCTGGCCTCCAAGCCAGCAGCACCGACACAACGACACCTGGGAGCAGCTCTGCTCCGAGTGAGGAGGGGCACAAACAGCCCCCAAAGGCCCCTTCCAACTCCAGCTCTCTGCAGACCGACTGAACCCGATGGGCCTCGGGGCAGAGGCGAGCCCCTAACATGGGAAACATTTAAGCCTGGCTAATTTCATGCCCTCCCAATTAATCAGGAGACAAAGCTACGCTTAGCTCCACGCCTACAAGGATGAGGGACTGACCCTGAAGGCGCTGATGTCGATGCTTCGGTCCATGTACTTCTTCTTCTCGTACTTGTCGCGGATGAAGCCTTCCACGGCTCTGCAAGAAGCTTGTTAAAGACAAACTGCTCAAGAATGGAAGAGCTGCACAGCGTTGTTTGACAAGTGGATACAGGGTACGAGCTGCAACTAAATGAACGACCGCCTAAAGAGCATTTCCAGCAGCAACTTAAAATAATTTAGTCATAGTTCCAACTACTTCAGCTACTCAATTGTTGCCCCTCTGGGCTATTCCAAGCACGACAGGGCTATAAAAGGTACAACCAATCAGGGCTTCATTCCAAATTTTTTTCCTTTGATGTCTATTTACTTTGACCATCACTTAAGAGCACACGAGACAGCGCTCAGAAATGGATCCCACGCGCAAGAGCCAGGAGCTCCTTCCCACAGCCGATGCCCAGACACAAGCAGAGCCCCCCAAGCCAGGAGGGCAGCTCTGAAACAAGATGGCCAGGCTCCCCAGCAGCACAGAAAGGATGCTGATCCGTCTGAGGCCGCCTGAAGTTCTCGGGCAGGAAGGCTTCGTAAAGACGATTCGCTTTTCCGTTCCCCATCTCTTGCATGCACTGCAATTCAAAAGAATCCTTCAATAGTTTGGCAGACACCGAAGCTCTTACAGCAGGCTGCCAAGGGAGAATCCACCCCGTGTTAAGCAGAAGGTGCACGTGGGCTTCTGGGGTCTGCTCTGCACGCAGCAGCCGCTCTTCAGGCTTTTGCTGCAGGCCTCCCAGCCAGGAACCCCCCTGCAGCTGCTGTGACCCCTGCAGCACCGGCCAGCCCTGAGCGCTGCATCAGCCTCTACTCTAAGGGAAAATGAACACCACCTCAGCAACCACGTTCACATTCAAAGTTCAGGATTTGCCTTCCAGAAACCTCGAGGAGGGAGGTGGGCAGCAGCAAAGGACAGCAGCTGCCTTTGGCAGATGGACAGAAGCTGGCAGTTTGTCCTCACTCTCTGCTATTCACTGAGGCCGTCGTTATGACATTTTCCCTTCCAACCTCACCTGGTCCGATAACTCGATCCCCCCCACCCCCTTGGTCTCTCTGAAGACCCCATTGCTTCCTTCCTGGCTCACACAGCAGCCTTCCTGCCCGCTCACACAGCAGCCCGCCTCCTCCCCCCCCCTCACCTGTATCTGCTCCTGTGTCCACTGGTCCAGGTTGACAGACTTCACCCTGGATATGTGGACGCCCAGGTTCCTGTGGATGCCAGCACAGCGAATGCAGATGAAGACGCCGATGTTCCAGGACGCCCATCGCGGCCCTGCAAAGAGAAGCACGTGTTCATAGCACCCAGCCAACCTGCAGCAGCTGAGAAGCTGCACCCAGGGAACCGGGGCCGAAGAACCCAGGTCACAGCCTTGAACTGCAGGGTGCTGAGATTATCTCCTTGTTCTCACTGATAGAAGCAGAACTGCCCCCCCCCCATTCATTCTGAGAACTCTGCACAAGAGAAACGCAGCACAAAGGGGAAGGGGGGAAATAAAGCTGCCATCCCTGCACCCCAAACCTACAAACCCCAATCTCCTTCTGCTTAAACCACTATGACACAGGGGGGGCTCCTGCTCCAACAGCACAGACCTCCCCACCGCAGTGGGGTTACCTGAGGACGGGCTCCAGAACATTCACGGCCGTTCTAGGAAAAGCAGCGCACAGCACTCAGTGTTTAACACGTGAATGGCATCCTCCTGCAGGATGGTGTGGCTGAGGAAGGAGAGCAGCACTCAGCCCCACAGCGCCCAGCCCCACAGCGCCCTGGGCTGGGGCTGCACATGGCTCCAGGCCGGCAGAGCCCCGAGGAACAGAGGGGGGTGGATCAGGGAAAAGGTCCCCAAGGAAAAGAGGAAGGATGTTCCACACACTGAGCAGAACAGCTGTAACCAGAGCAGGTATGAGAGGAGGTGAAGAGCCCCCCCAGCTGCCCAGGAGCTGCTCCACGTGCTTCCTTGCTGCTGCACTGACCTGCACAGCCACCAACCATCACAAACCATCCATACCCCTCTGTAGGGACCAGAGGCGTCGCTGCAGAGGGGTGACTCTGCCCTTCCCTGCCACAGTTAAAATAGCAAGCCTCAAAGCAGCGATGCTGTGGTGGGAGGAGAGAAGAGGGGGAAGTGTCATTTCAAAGCTCTAAAAAAGCAGTGCTGCATTTTACAGCCATCCAGCTCTGGAGGGGCACGGGTTTGATGGGGCTGAGCAAAGTCACTGCCCTGCCTTGAGCAGCTCCCAGCACAGACCTCGGCTCATCCTGCAGCATCATCTCCCAGACAGATCCTGCTCTCATCATCACTGCTCCTGTGAGGGACTGGCAGGATTAAGCATGAGATTCAAGGTTAGATTTAACTCTAGATATATTTAGCTTTTATAGGGCTAAAAGGATTAATAGTCAGCTAGAAACCCCATCAGGGCTGGAGTAATCAGCTCAGCTCTGTCACATGGGCCAGGCCAGGCCACCGCCACCTCCCAGCCCTCTGGTTGCAGTGCAGGACCCAGAACAGCCAGGGCTGAGTGCTGAGTGCTGGGCTGTCACTGCAGCTCTGGGGACAGCTCGAGGCTGCAAGCAGCTGCGTTACATTGGTGAATATTTGAAAGACACACACTGAGGATTCTGGAGCTGCCCCTAGCAGCTGGCACGAAGAGGCTCTTCTGTGTGATGCTGGGTGCGGTCCCAGCTCGGGCACAGCTGCAGTACCATATAAAAGCCTTCAGATCCACCGAGGTCAGAAGTCTGGGGTCGTGGGGCTGCCCTGGGGGGCAGGAGGAAGGCGGGCAGTGCCAGGAGCTGGGCCGTGTGCTCACCAACACGCAGCGATGCTCCAGCCGTGCAGGAATTGGATGCGAGCACAGCGCTTGGGGATGCAGCTGGTCGCACCTTCAGCCCAGTTATACAGCTGGCAGCTTCCTTAGCCCAGCAATACAGCCCTATAAACTTCCTTCGCCCACCTACACAGCCCTACACTGACCCTGTGCAAACCCTCAGAGGAGCAGGACGCGCAGCTGCCTTGCTATCCCATGCTGCAGCCTTCACACCATCCTCAGCACGTTTCCCACGCAGCAGCCAGTCCCCGAGGCAGGGTGCAGGCTGCACGGATGTAAACAAGCCTCCCACTTCCCCTTTCGAGGCCACAGTGAAGGAACCCGCTCTGGAAATCCCATGGGGAAGCGCCCGGTGGCTCTGGGTTGGAGAGCTTGGGTTCAGCCACCCCTCCCCCCCAGTTTCACATCCTATTTTCGACGTGGCTGATGTACACAAGGCCCCAGGTGAAAGCATTTAGAGAAGCAGCTTCAGTCACGTGCTCCAGCGACAAACCTCCACCAAAGCAAACCGAGTGCTGCGCTGGAGCTGGGGCTGCTGGCACTGCTGGGGGCTGTCCCCTCCTGCAGCCCTTGCACGAACACACTCACTATTATAAAGGCAGTTCCCTTGGGGCGGGCATCCTCGCAGCTACCAGGCGGCTTTAGAGCTTCAGCCCCAATTGAAGCTCACTTTCTGTATGCAAAACTAAGCTGGCTGCACTGACAGCCAGCAGCAGGCAGGCGAGCCCGATGCTGCGGCCCCTTTTGTTTCGGTATTTTATCTAATTTTAGCATCCACGGGAAGCAAAGCGAGTCCCTTGGCACCAACCAGCGCTGGGCATCGCTTGTTGAGCTCCGATTAATCAGCTCATGCCCTGTGCAGTGCCTCCAACACCACAAATCCCGCCCGCAGCAGGAAAACCATCTGCAGGTGAACCAAGGATTAAGGAAAAAAAAAGGTGGTTTTGAGTTAGAACAGGCTACCAAGCAACACGGAGCCCAGCTGGGCAGCCACCTGCAGCACAGCAGCAGGGCGAGGTGGGACCGGCTCCGGGTACCCCCAGCCACGGGGCGGCCGCAGCTCTATTTCAGAGAGCAGGGCTGCAGGATGCACCAGCAGCTGGAGCGGGCTGGGAAGCTATGTGTGAGGAGCTCTGCTATGCAGGCAGTGCCCCCCCGAGCCAGCTGCACGGCCTGCTTTCTATCCAGCACGTCCAAACAAAGGCTGCACGGCGAGCTGCCCACACCAGCTCCCGCCAGCACCCGTGCCCGGAGCAGCAGCGCCTGCAGGACAGACTCCTCGACCTGCCCTTGCTACAAAGGCTCCTGATTGCCCTTAAAGCCAAGCTCAGCCTGCCCTGCTATGCTTCACATATCCCCTCGCTGGAAGTTCACAGCCTGCAGTGGCTTTAACCAAGGAATCTCCGTTGGATTCACGGCTCGCCCTTCACTCAGGCATTCCATTTTGGCTGGAGCCGCTCCTGCAAGTTTCCCCAGTAATAACCCTCCAGAAGGCATTTAAAAATAAAACAGAAATTGGCTGCGAAGCCACTGCTCTGCCAAGAAGGAGGGGGGGTCGGGGAAAAATAGATGCTTTCACAGGCAGGAAGGAGAGCACAGGGCTATTCAGAGCCCGACGAAGTCTTCTCAGTGCAGTGCAAACCAGCTCTGGACTCGCAGGGTCCCTGCATGGGGCAGAGCAGAGGAGCCCAGCTGGAGCTGGGAAGCGTGCCCGCAGCCCACTGAGCCCAGCAAGCAGCACAGTGTGTGCTGAACACGGGGAGAGGGGAGCCCCCAGCAGAGCGAGATCTTTCCCTGTGAGCCTTCCACTGCGCTTGGGAGTCCAAGTCAGAGCCAAAGGAGGGAACAGCCGAGTGTCCAGCAGCTTCCTCTGACTCGTGGCTTCCTCATTCTGGAAGGAGATGGCTGGGTGACTTACTGACATTCATTCCGTTCATAGAGAAGCTATGACAAAGAGCTGCGTTGCAAAACAGCTTCCTCTGCTCCTGATGGTAGACGTCTGTCCAGTGCAGCTCAGCGCTCACGTGGGGCAAAACGAGGTGAGTTCTGCCAGCAGGCAAACAGGATGGTTACCCCGAGCATCACCATCTCTTGGGCATGGCAGGCAGCCACTTCTTCCCTTCCTGCAGCTTTGGGGCAGCAGTGTTTATCCCTTCAGGACACACACCGTGAAAGCCACGACTCCAAGGACCCATGCAAGACAACTGGTTGACATTACCAGCACCAATGGCAACGGAGCCTGAAGACAGAGCTGCGGGTCCTCATTGTTTCTACAGCTGTCATGAGCTACTCCTCACTCTCGCTCACCGAAAAAGATGCAGCACTTGTAACAAAGGGGCATAACCGAGCCAGAATGGAAAGGCATGCGTTGAGGAGAGCACGGTGATGGCCCAAAGGCAGCACAGGAGAACCCAGCTCTGCAGCCACAGGGAGTTCCAGGGCAGCTGCTCGCACAGCCCCATCCTCTCTGCCCTAGATTTCTCGGGACACACTAAGCAATCACTGCTCTGGAGCAACCTGAAGGAGACCAAAGCTATTCTGGACTGCAGCTGGTTTGATAACCTACTTGTACACCAAGAGATGAATTACCTTTACGCTGCAGAGGCACCTTCGAACGAGACACAAGCTCCTGGAGGCCTGCTGCCTTACATAACTCATCTGGCAGTTACTATAGGAACAAACTTCCAAAGTTGCAGCTATGATGGGGGAAAAAAAAAAATCACATGGCATTTTTGGACCTTCCATTTACACCCGTTGCTATACAGCCACTCACTACAGACCCAGCTGGTAGAGAACAACAGCACGAAAATAGACACGGTTTGCCAAGATGCCCTCGACTCGGAGGATTATCTTTGTGACTCAGCTCTGCCTATCTCCTCCTGAAGGAGAACTTCCAGGAGCTCTTTACTAGTCACAAACCAGTGACAATCTGTGTTTCTGAAGCCCGCTGCAGGTGAGCAGATCTCGTCACCATCCACCGCTCTGCTCTCCCATTGCAATCACTTCCATCACGCGCTCGTTTCAGGCACTCATTCGAGGTGCTCCTCAGGAAAAGCAATCTGAAGAGAACATCTGTGATTCAGTAGTCTTCTGCTGATGGAGGACCTGAGTCACAGCAGGCTTTTGGTGGGTATTTGCAACGTGTTTTATATTAATACTCACTTGGCTGGACTGACCCAACTGTGATTAACTGCCCTTTGCTGGAGGTCATGGCTCCCTCATGGACCCACCACAGCTTCTCATCCTGCTCCTCCTGTTTCCCCCCCCAGCTCCCGTTCCCATCCCACATTTCACCACCTCCCTGTGGGCCTTGGTGAAGTCCCACCCCTCTTCCAGGTACAGCCACTCGAACCATCAGATCGGGGCTCAGCTTCTGCTCGGCAACGAAGAGTTTTCCATCACATTGCTGCAGTTACGAGGGCGATCTCGGCCCAGAACCACAGCTCCCCTAAAACACGAGGGCTGAAGGGGCGAGGAGGCAGAGCAGGCATGGCAGGGGAGCAGCCCTCACTGGAGCTCCATGCTCAGGAACCAGCCGTCCCAGGTGTGAGGAGCCTGTTGGTGGAGGGATGGGGAGAGCAGAGGGGAATGGTTTAGGAGGAGGAGAGAATCAAGCAGCATCAGCTCCGTGTTGCACAGGTCCAGCACATCGAGTCAGGAATGTAGAGAAGAACCCAGCTCACTGAAGTGTTGCTCAACGCGAGGCAGTTCCCGGTTACCGGAAGATGCTGAGGTCACGTCCAATTTCCTGATTGCACCACAGCCCTCGTGCACCGCCCGGCCCTGGGCTCACCCTCATGTTCAGCAGTTTGGCATCTGACAGCCACCGATGCCTCAGACCAGCCGACATCTCACACGTGTGGCACAGCAGCTCTCAGAGGGCCCTGCACCAACGTGCCAGCAGGAGGGATCCCACTCTCCAACAGCTTGTTCCTGTCATAAGGCATCAGACTCAAGCATCATAGAGCAGCTGAGGCTTTCAAATCATGAGGATGATGGTAGCTCAGCCCTGCCAGCTTTAAGTCAGGCACCTGCCTGCACTGTGCCAGGACTCCACGCTTCTGATCAGGGCTACTAGGATCCCAAGAGCACTCGGGGCAGCCCATGAACGCACACCTGACCATCCCCTTCTGGTCAGATCACCCTCTGTGCCCACAGCCAGCACCAACAGAAGCTTTGCAATGCAAAGAAGCAGCAGCGTGCTACACACCCAGCCCCACTTCCTCCAAAACAAGAGCCTCTAACCACCGCGCTGTTTGTTGCTGCAGAAGCAGAACCTCCCTGAGCTTGTTTCCCACTCTCCCTGCCTTTATTTCGCCTCCAACAACTCACACACGGGCAGCACCAAGAAGCCAGAGGGATGCTCCTGAGCGCCCGACTCGAACCACAACACGGAGGGGGTCTGTGGGGGTACGTACGGTTACTGCAGCTGGCACCGCAGGTACTGAGACCTCATTTAGTTCTGTATATAGAAGTAGGAAAAAAAAAATACAGTAACGAAACCCAGCAAGCAGTTAGGTCATCGGGAACACGCATAATGGAAGTGTGGGTGGCATCTGAACAGGCTCTGCTGTGTGTCATGCGAGCTCTGAAGCGCTCAGATCAGGCAGCAAATCACTACGAGATGCAGGAAGTTCAGCACAGCCAGGGGCCAGGGCTCGTGCTAAGAGCCTCCCCAGGCACTGAGCGAGCTGCCAGGCTCCTGCTTTGCCTTCCCCGCCATCAGGCTCAAGCAGAAGGCCCAGTGACAAGGTGGGGAGCTGGCAGAGGACATGGTGCCAGCCCCCAGCACCACTTCACAAGTGACCCCGTGTCAGGGGCGACCCGGGCAGATCAGCATGCAAAATGCCCAGCTCTGAGCATACAGCAACAGCTTGTATGTGAGAATTCTAACTTCAGCAAGGAGTGAAGAGAGTGTTTTCGGACAGATCAGATGCTGCACACACGTAAATACGTTCCTCTTACACCTCACGTAGAGCAGTCAGAGCCACACTGACCAAAACCTGGCAGCTATCCAGAGGAGCAGCCTGCTTTTCAGGTGGTACCGGAGGCACCAAGGGAAGCCACCAGGAGCCGGCGATCACCACGTGGTCTCATCACGCAGACACGCGCAGCTTCAGTTATTAAGAAGCTGTGCCTCAAACGAAGCACGCGCTTTACTCTGCACGAGTGCACCCGGTGCTCCCTGCCCTGCACAAAGGGGAATTCTGCAGCCACCTTCAGCAGCAGCCAGAGCCAAGCAGCACAGCACCCCAGCAAGCAGCAGCAGAGGGGGCTGTGGGAATCCCATGAGGGCACTGGGAAGCGACCTTGCCAAGAAGACCTCGGTGCTACAGAAGCCCGTTCCCCCACGCAGGTCCCAGGTGCTTTCCCAGCCACAAGCAGCTCCCAGCTTTGGTGGTAATGTTTAACTGTGCACTGATACATAAACGTTATTGACTGATACACTGCACATCCAGGAGAGGCTGCATCACCGTACCAAAGCCAGTCAGGAGCTGATAAGAGGATCTGTTCCCACACTGTGTGTGTTGTCTCATGCCTCACAAGCTGCGATAAGGCAGCTATGTGTGCCCTTGGACCTTGCACGCACCAGATTCACAGCAAGGGGCACGCTGCTCGCTGCCAGCACTCCCATGTCCAACCGACACGGCGCAGCAAAGCCAGGCGTGAGGCTGCCAAACCACGCCACAGCTCGCTGCCACGGGGGCTCCGAGTTTTGGGGTTCTCCCCTAAGAAGCCCAGAGCCTGACGGGAAGCAGAAGGGCCGCTGGAGGGAAGGGGGGGGGGGGGCTCACCTTCCAGCAGGGCTCTGCAGCTGTTAGAGGGCACTGCAGTGAGCAGATACACACCTCGAGCTCCTTATAGCCCACAAGGAGCCGGCAGCCCCCCCCCTCCGAACCCATAGAGCAGCTCATTGAATGGGATTTCCAGCAGCCATCACCTTAACCCTTTGGCTGAGGAAAGCAAAGCACTCCCCGCAGCGAGGGACGGGACAGCGCCCACCCCCCCCAACCCAGCACAGCCCCGGGCTGCCCCGAAGCCCCCGCAGCCCCGCCGGGCACTGAGGCTTCACCCGTCGGTCCCCAGCCTGCACGGAGCCGATGGCATTCTGCGTCCGGACCGCGGGCAGCCCGGCTGGGACGGCTTCAGTGCTTTCTTTCAGGGATCTTCCTTTTTTTTTTTTTGTGCGTGTGTGTGGAGGAGGATTTTTCCTTTCTTTCTTCTTTCCTCCTTTTTTTTTTTTTCCCCCCCTCCTACTCTTTTCCTCGTTTATTTCCGGCAGGCTGCTTACTTCACAGACCATTTCCCCTTTTCTCTTTTCCTTTCTGCGGTTTTTTCCCCTCCCCCAACCCCACTCCCCCATCAGGACGCCCCGATCCCCGCAGCCCGGCAGCACCGCAGGGCCCGGTGCAGCGCAGCCGCCGGTGCCGCTACCTTTGGCCTGGCAGTCGGCGCAGTACTTGTTCTCCTCCTCGCTCAGCAGGCTGCCCAGCACCGCCTGGTACCGCTCCACGTCGCGCACCGATTTCCCCGTCATGGCGCGGCCGCCGCTGCCCGCCCGCGGGTCACGGCGCCGCCGTCCCGGGCACCCGCCACTTCCTGCTTCCGGCCGGCGTTGTGGGCGGGGCGACGAGGAGAGGAGCCAATGGAAGGCGGCGAAGGAGCTTTAAGGCCGCCCTTCGTGACGTCACTCTCATCGCCGGCGTTGATTCGCTGAGGTGCGTCAGAGCCCGCGGCAGCCACTGGGAGGGAGGCGGGGCGGTGGGGGGGGAGGCATGAATGGGCAGTCACGTGGTGCGCTGGGGGGTGTCGTGGGGTGCAGGGGTGGATGTGTGGTGGGCGTATGGGGGTGCAGCGATCTAGGGGAGGTGGGTTTGCTGGGCATTGCTGGTGGATTGATGGGGGTGTA
>NC_034430.1:5045914-5051913 GCF_002078875.1 Numida meleagris | reverse complement strand
TGGGGGTGCAAAGGCTGGGGGTTTGTGGGGGTGCAGGGCTGTTGGAGTTTGTGGGCTGTACGTGAGGATCTGGGGGACAGGAGGTGCAGAGACGATGCGGGATTCATGGGGGTGCAGAGGAGCTCGGGAGCGGTCTGCTGGGGGTGTGTGTGGTGGAGAGGGGCTGGGGGTGCGGGGGGTGTATGGAGGGGTGCAGGTGATCACCAGGTGTCAGTGTGGAGGCATCCGGAGTTGCACAGTGCTTCCAAAGTGCCCCTCGTGTCCCAGAGAGGCGATGCCAACCTCCCCCCCGCCCCGATGTGCCGCGGCCGCGAGCGGAGACGTCCCCGCGGCTTTGTGAATGGAGGGGGTGTCCAGGTGCCTTGGAACCAGGGGTTGGGTTTGGAAACGCCAGGGTTTGGGGCACAAACGGAGACGAATCCAGAGCTGGTGCTCCCCCCGCCCCCCCCCAGTCCCGCTGCTCCGGGGGCTGCTGCCGGCCCCGACCTCCCCAGCAGTGAATCAGCCTCCGGCGGCTCTCGCTGCGGAGCGCTCCGTGATGAGGAGGAGGAGGAGGAGGAGAAGATGCGGCGGAGATGAATCATCCGCGCACCTCCGGGAGACAGCGGGTCCGAGGGGGCGGCCGTGGGGTGGGACCCGGCGGGGGGTGCCCAGGGTCCTGAACCCCTCACCTCTCCCAGAGCCTCCCACCCCTCCCGGTTCCATGCTGGGGACCTACTGGGGGCTGAGCGCAGTGCAGGAGCTCGCAGTGCAGTAGCGGGTCCGACACCTCCCCCCCCCAGAATCCCCCCGTCCCCATCTCGCAGCCCCTCGCCCCCATCAAAGCCCCTTTGTGCCACCCCCCCGCCATCACCCGGCCCCAAAATAGCAGCAAGCTCACCTGCGGGGGGGGGCGGGGGGGGACAGCCAGTGCCTGCCCTCGTCCCCCGCTGCTCCATATTAATCAGCCCCTTCCTCCTCCTCCTCCTCCTCCTCCTCCTTCTTCCTCCTCCTCCTCCTCCTCCTCCTCCTGCCGGTCCCTCTGCAGTCCGACGTGCACAGCCCCGCTCCCGGCCATGGCCCGCCGCGGCCCCGCGCTCTGCCTGCTGCTCCTGCACGCTGCCTGCCTCTGCCTGGCCCAGCTCGTGAGTGCTGCGGGGGGGGGCGGGGGGTTCCGGTGCCCCCCGGTGCTGATTTGCCCCTGGGAGCTCCAGCCTGCGAGCTGGCTGCTCCCCGTGCCCCCCGGTGGGACCCCCAGCCCCGCTCCCTTCTCTGTGGCTGAAGCTCCTCCGGTCTGTGGGATGAGGATGCGGACGGGGCTGGGCAGTGGGACTCAGACTTTGGGGTCCCAGCTCTGACTCTGGGGCTCCACCATTGGGATTGCAGCTCTGAATTCACATCTTCGACTTTGGGACCACAGTTGTGATTTCGGGGCTCCAGCTGTGGGGTTACAGCTCTGGCTTTGGGGCTCCAACTTTGGGAGCACAGCTCCAACTTTGGGGCTCAGATTTTGGGATCACATCTCTGACTTTGGGGCTCCAGCTTCGGGACTGCGGCTCTGACTTTGGGACTTGTTAGCCGACCTCTCCATCTTCCTGTTGGGGGAGAAGGGGGGATTTCTCCACGCTCCCCCTCCCCGCAGCCTCCGGACCTTTTGCTTCCCATCACCTGGGGAAAAGGGGATTTGCTTTGCTTTGCTGGGACGCGCTGCTGAGCCGGGCTGCGGGGGCTCAGCCCCTCTGTGGGGGCTGTCCAAGCAGAGCAAGGGGGTCTGGGGGAGGGAGGGGGGGCAAATTTACCCAGAGCATGAATTGGAGAGAAGCGCTGGGATCGTGTCCCTCGGCTGCTTGGGGCGGTTAGCTCCTGCATCGCTCTGAGCAGAGAAGGGCTCACACTGCCCCACGGTGACCCAGCTCAGATTTGTGGCACAGAAGGGAATCACTTGGGAACGTCCCCCATGGCTGGGGGGGCATGGGCAGCACAGGGCGGGGGGACCCAGATCCGCCAGAAGAGCCCCGCGGTGCCTGTGGGGTCTGCCCTGGGGGGCAGGGGATGTGGGGGCTCTTGGAACAAGGGGACATTTGGAACCACGTGGAACTCCTCGGTCACGTTCTGGGGGGCAGTGCAAGGTGCCATTCACGGGGGATCTGGGGGCACGCGCTCGCTCCCAGCGCAGACCGTGGGGCGAAGCCGAGGTGTTCGGTGAATGAACCCCCAAAACCTCCCCACCTCAGACGTCGCATTTGGAAACGAAGAAGCCTCGGAGGTGGCCGGGGTGCGGCTGCTCCCGCTGCCAGGAACAGAGCAGCTCCGGGGGCAGCGCCTCTTCCCCGCAACGCCCCGTCCCGATAACAGAGATTTCTTTGCAAAGTCGCTCGTGTAAAAAAACCTCAGGGCTGGAGGAGGACGGGCAGAGCGGGGGCTCCCCCGGCAGCCCCTGAATGGTGCTTTTGTGCGGAGCAGCAGCACGACGCCGCGGTCCTGCGCACAGCCCGGCAACGTGCCAGCACGACCCACCTATAAATGGGGCACCGCAATCCAGCGGTGCTCCTGGAAATGCCGCTGCACCCCGAACCGGGGGGGGGGGGGGGGGGGGGGGGGGATGCTAAAAGCGCTGCCCTCGCCCCACTGAGCTCCTACTCGGGGCCGGATTCCCCCTGGCACCAGCAGTGGGCTGGGGGTGGTTGTGGTGCTTGGGGGATGTTGGGGGGGCTGATGTCCCAATTTGCCATGTTTCTCCATTCATTCCATTGCTGGGGGGGCACTAGGGGATGCTCTCTTGGGGTGCACGTTCTGTCCCAGTGCTCTGGAGCTGTGTTCCCTGTGATGTACCCCGACCCCAAGCATCTCCTGGGGTCTGGCTGCTCCCTCCTGACGCCCGTCCCCTCCCTCTCTCCCCATAGCGGGGGCCACCAGGAGAGCCCGGCCCACGAGGCCCCCCCGGTCCGCCAGGAGTGCCGGGAGCGGATGGCATTGATGTGAGTGCGTGGCAGCAGGGAAGCAGCAGGGAGGGGGGTTCTGCAGCACAAAGGGGACATTGTGTGGGGCAGAGGTGCGAGGCCCCGTGGTTCCTGTCCTGCGCTGCTCCGGGGAGGGAGGCACGGCCCATGCGGAGGATCCCTGGCTTTGCATGTGGCAGCGGTGGGCGCAGCTTCGGGACCCACAGGACACCCTGGGATGAGGGGCCTGGGGGGCTTGTTGGGGGCAGAGCAGCGGTGCGTGGTGCTCAGGTGGTGCAGGATGCTTGGTGCGGTCAGGGCTGCAGGGACAGATCCTGGGGGGCAGCAGAACCCCTGCTGGGTGCCCATGGAGTGCTGACGTGGCCGAGGGCTGAACAGAGAAGGATGTCCGAGCCAGCCGGGTGCCCTGCCTGCCTTGCCCTCTCCCCAGCCCCGGGTGTTACACTGGTGCTATTTACACCTCGTCCTACAGCCGCACCAAAGCCCTCTCTCTTCTCATCCTGAGCACCCTGCAGGGTGACAGTCCCTGTTTGTAACCTTCCTCCCTCCTTGCAGGGTGACAAAGGCTCTCCTGGAGCCCCTGGCTCCCCGGTGAGTATGTGCCCCTCTGTGCTCCCCGTTGTGTCCCCTCTTTGGCAGGATCTCCTTTTAATTTCCCCCCACCCATCTCTTCTCTTTTAAAGGGTGCCAAGGGGGAGCCCGGAGCCCCAGGTCCGGATGGGCCCCCAGGGAAGCCGGGCTTAGACGTGAGTACCGAGCCCTCATCCCACGGTGCCACAGCATAAACCCAGCACAACCCACGGCTCCACCAGAGCCATCCCACTGGCATCGCCGCGTCCCCACTGTCCTCTCCCTGAAATGGGCAGGGGCTGTGTCCTGCCCCACATGGGGATTGCTGCCTCCACCTCCATCGATCCCTTTCCTTCTTCATCCAAAGGAAACCCAAAGCAGAGGGTTCTCTCCTGTGTCTCTGGGCATCCCTGCCAAAATTTCTGTGGGTTTAGTTATCCTAGAGGAATAAACAAGTGAATGTCACTGCTCATCCAGGGCAATCTGCCCTGCAGCATCTCCATTCTGGGGGTGAAACCCTTTGTGGTGAGCCATAGGCACAAAGAGGAACCCCCCTCGGCCCCTCCTGATGGAAGCAGAGATAATTCAGTGGCTGAAGAAGCACTCTGGGATGGAGGAGGTGGGCACAGCATGTGCCTACCCCCTGCTCTCTCCTCTTGCAGGGCCTTACAGGAGCCAAAGGGGAGCCGGGGCCCATGGGGGGGGCAGGACCAAAGGTGAGTGCGGGGATGGCCTTCCCCTCTGCCCACCCCTCTTGCTGTGTTTCACCCCTGACTGTCCCCTGTGTCCCCAGGGTCAACCTGGACTGCCGGGGCCGCCGGGGCTCCCAGTGAGTATCCGCCTTGGTGGTGGCATGGCATCGCCCTGCTCGCAGCAGTGATGCTGGGAGGTTTGGGGGGCTGCAGCCTGGGGGCTCACTTGTCTCTCTCCTTGCTGCAGGGCCCCTCGCTGCCAGGACCGCCTGTAAGTGCCGTGCCCATGGGGCTGGGGCACGATGCGAGAGCTCGGATCTCTGCACCCCCAAATGGGGGGCTCGGGGCTCAGCCCCTCTCCCTCACTCAATCTCTCTCCTCTCCATAAGGGGCTGCCAGGCCAGGTTGGACTGCCTGGGGAGATCGGAGTGCCGGGACCCAAGGTGAGGGGGCAGAGCCTCCCGCAGCCCCAGTGTGCCCCTTCAGAGGCTCCTGGGACCGATGGGGGAGATCCCATTGTGTGTGCGGGCATCCCTTACAGTGGGGATGAGCTGTGCACCCGCAGCTGGGTCCCTTTGTGCTGCCCCCCATCCCATGGCCAGGGGATGCCTCCATTCCCAGCAGCCTCATCGCCTCTCTCTGTGCCACCTCTGGCAGCACATAAATCCCCCCTCTTCGGGGTTGTTCTCTCCTAGGGTGATCCTGGACCCGATGGCCCACGGGGCCCTCCAGGCCCCCCAGGGAAACCCGTGAGTATCTGCCCAGAGGGAGCTCCAGCCTCTCTGCTGGTGTGGGTGCCACAGTTATACCCCATGTATGTATCAGTGCCGTGGATGCTGATTGGGCTCCTTCCCTGCAGGGCCCCCCAGGACACATCCAAGGAGTGGAGGGAAGCGCAGATTTCTTGGTGAGAGCGGCCGTTCCCTTGCCCCTCCATCAGCCTTTAGGGGCAACTGGGAAAGCCAGTGCTGTGCTGGCCTGAAATGCAGTGACCACTGCAATTTGGTAAATGGGGTTGGGGGAGCAGGATCCCCAAATGCTATGGTAGGTTCCTGTGTAGCCTAGCCTGGATGCTGTGCACATGAGCTTGTCCTTCATGATGCAGCTTGTGGGCATGGCTTTTCTGCAGGCCTGCATCCTTCCCCAGCTCATTCCGCACTTGTTCTTTCCCACCAGTGCCCAACCAACTGCCCGCCAGGTCCCAAGGGCCCCCAAGGACTGCAGGGACTGAAGGTGAGGAAGCCCTTCCGACCCCCACCATTCTGTGGTTCTGTCCCTTGCGTTGCTGCGGGAGATGGGAGAAGGGATCTCCCCTGGTCCTGAGGTGCAGGCAGCTGCAAATTGCTGCCCAGCATCGGGGAGATGCACACATGTGGGGCTGGCTATGGGGTGCTGAGCCCCCATGCACCGCTACCAGCTGGCACCAGGGGACGTGGCACAGTGATGCTGTGCTGTGGGTTCTCACCTCTTCCTTCTCACCCTTAGGGACACAGAGGTCGGCCCGGTGCCCTGGGGGAGCCTGGCCAGCAGGGCAAGCAGGTGAGTGGGGCCAGCACTGCTGGGACAGGGTGGGGCTTGGGGCACTGGGGCTGAGGGTGGGGGCAATGGGGAGAGAAAGGGGGAAGGCAGGGAAGAGATCAGTTGGATGGAAAGAAGATTGGGGCTGGGAGCAGGAGAAGGGTGGGGGGTGGTATTCCCGTGGAGAATGGAGCTCTGTGCTCCCCCAGTAACATGGCCCCATCCCTACTGCTGTTCCTATCCCCATCCCTATCCCCATCCCCATCCCCATCCCCATCCC
>NC_034430.1:5034123-5045814 GCF_002078875.1 Numida meleagris | reverse complement strand
CCCCATTGCTATTCCCGCTGCTGTCACCATCCCTGTTCCCATCCCCATCCCCATCCCCGTTCCCATCCCTGGCACTCACCTCTCTGTTCCCCAGGGCCCCAAGGGTGACGTCGGTGCCTCCGGAGAGCAAGGTGTCCCAGGCCCTCCAGTAACGTATTTATGTCTCTTTGCTTCTCTTCTCCCTGAGTGCTGGTGTGCATGGCCACAAATGGGGTCGGGTGGCGGGGCACAGTGCCGATGTGTCCCTGCTCGCTGGGACCAGGGCAGCACAATGGTCCCCTCCATCTCCCTCCCCCCGTCTCTGTGGAGCTGCCGCCGTGAGGGGGTCACAAAGCACAGCCCGCTGGGGACCTCGGTTGGGGCACCGCGTGGTGGCTGGGTGACTCGCCGACCCAGACGAGCCCCCGGCCCCCGCTGAGCCCCCGCTGTCACGGATGGGGCCGCGGGGCCCGGCTCACCGCTGGGCTGTGGGGATTAATTAAGCTGCGTGAACTCTCCGAGCGCTTTGAAGATGTGGAGCAATTACCGGGCTGAGCCCTTCGGTGCAGGAAGGGGCAGAATTGCTCCGTGGGGGACACGGTGCCCGTTTGGGGCTGTTGCTGTTATTGAACCGACAGCTGGAAAGGGGCCTGCTGGGATCAGGAGCCAGACGCCTCGCGATGGCAAAAGTGGCTGATTTGCGATGTCAGCTTTTGCTTTAATTGTGGGCACCCCCCCCCGGGTGCTGCCGGCTCGGTACCCGAGCTCAGTGGCTTTGCTTCCTTCCCCAGGGACCGCAGGGGCAGCGGGGGTACCCGGGGATGGCGGGACCCAAGGGCGAGACGGTAAGTGCTGGCTGGACGCGGCGATGTCACCGGGCGGGCACCCCCAAATGGGGTCCCACCGGTGGGGCTGGGATGGGAGGAATCACCCCCCGCTCTCTCTGCAGGGTCCTGCTGGCTACAAGGGGATGGTGGGGACCATCGGCGAGGCCGGGCGGCCGGTGAGTGCCCCCAGACTGTCCCAGGCGGGCGTCCCTGTGCGTCCCCGCTCAGCGCCGTGTTTCTCTTCTGCAGGGCAGGGAAGGCCCTAAGGGACCTCCAGGGGATCCAGGCGAGAAGGGAGAGCTGGTAGGTGACCCGCAGCCCCTTACTCCAGCAGCTCTCTGTGCACCGCCACCCTCTCTATGCTCCATCCCATGTGCTGGGAGCGCCAAATAAACCCCTCTTGTCCCTTCTGCTGTAGGGCGGCCGCGGCATCAGGGGCCCCCAGGGAGACATTGGCCCCAAAGGGGAGAATGTGAGTACGCCCTGCATCGCCCACAGCCACGTCCTGCCCTGAGACCCATGCAGGGAGCAGCCTCTGCCCCCCCTCAGAGCAACGTGCACAGCTCCCGGCTGCTCTGGGGCACAGGGCTGGGGGGCTCCTTCCCCTCCTTTCCTCATCCCTCGGTGGTGTCAGCCCCGACCACTGTTCCCCTTCCTCAGGGTCTGCCCGGCATTGATGGCAAGGATGGCACACCAGGCATCCCAGGCGTGAAGGTGAGGAGCTGGCACGTGGTGTTCTCCTTCCCGCACCTCTCTCCGTTCTCCTAACATGCACTTTTTCCCTGCAGGGCTCTGCAGGACAACCCGGCCGCCCAGGACCCCCAGGACACCGGGGACAAGCTGTGAGTATGGGAGCAAGGAGCCCCCTCGTGGATGTGACCCCCGGGCAGGGGGCTGCCTCCTGCCCTGTGCAAGCGGTCTGACCCAGCTCTGTTCCTGCAGGGCTTGCCGGGACCCCCAGGAAGCAAAGGTGGCCCAGGAGACAAGGTGGGTGCTGGGCTGAGCTCGCAGCCTTGCCCGCCCCCCGATCCCCCCCCATCCATACCACGCCTCCGTGGGGCACCAGGACCTGTCCCTGAGTGCCTCTGTCTCCATTCACAGGGTGAGGTGGGAGCTCGGGGGCAGCAAGGCATCACCGGAGCCCCGGGGCTGATGGTGAGTGCAGCGCTCCGTCCCCCTCATTTTGCTGCCACAAACCCCTCCATCACCCACGGGACGCAGCTCAGGCTGCAGCATCTTCACTCCAACGCATGAACCCCCCCTGCCCGCGCTCTGCAGCCAACACCCACCCCTCCCTGGGTGCCACCCTGGCCATGTGTGCCTCTGCAGCGTCCCCAGGAAGGATGAAGGGCTGTGGATGGCACACGGCCGTGCTGGAGGCAGCTCCCTCCCCAGCACTGGTAACACTGCTCAGGATGTTTTCCCCCCTAGGGTGAGCCCGGCCCCCGGGGTGAGCAGGGACCGCCGGGCATCCCCGGGCTGAAGGTGAGTGGGGGGCACGGGGGGGCTGCAGCCGTGCCGGGCACTGCCCCTGACTGCGCTTCCTCCCCAGGGTGACCGGGGGGAACGTGGCCCCGTGGGAGCCCCTGGTGAGCAGGGCAGAGCGGTGAGTGCACGGGGGGACCCTCCGTTCCCCAGGAAGGGACAGGAGCTGCCCCATCTCGGTGCAGGGGCAGCACCGTGTCCCCTTGCTTTGGGGACCACGCTGGGGACAGAGGGTGTTCCTATGGGCTCTTCCCATTTGCTACTTTGATTTCCAGGGGCCCAAAGGCGAACAGGGCCCCCCAGGGATCCCAGGACCCCAAGGCTTGCCAGGAGTCAAAGGAGACAAGGTGAGAACTGCCGCGGGAGGCAGAGGGAGTAGCCACTTCCTCGAGGGTTCCGGCACATCCCTGCGGACACGTGGGGAACGCAGCAGGAGATCCGTGCGGCTGCTGCAGAGGGGTGGGCTTGGATGGACAGATGGACAGACAGAGGCGTCCTTTGCAGTGCAGGGGGGGTCAGGGCGGGGGTCCGTGGGGAGTTGTGAGCTGAGGTTTTGGTGCACATCAGATGCACCTGTGGCTGGCTGACCCCTTCCTCCCCTTTCTCCAGGGCTCCCCAGGAAAGACCGGCCCCAAAGGCGGCATTGTGAGTATCCCTGCGTGCTGGGCAAGACCGACACCTGTGTTCAACACCCACCCCCGGGGGGTGACACCCACTGCCCCCCCCGCCACCCCCACAATACTCCACAGCACCCGGGCTGGGGTCAGAGCTGCAGGACGGCTTTGTCCCCATGCGCTCCCTCTCCCACTGCAAGGACCTGACGAGGCACTGGCGCATGGCAGATGCTCCTTGCCAGATGCTCCTTGCCAGCCCCATGGGCACCCCCAGCCCACGCACCCCCGAGTTGTTGCACAGAGGAGCAGCAGCTGGATCGCAGCGGGATGCAGGCAGCAATCTCACTGCTCCTGTCCTCTTTCCTTTAGGGAGACCCCGGTGTCCATGGCCTCGCAGGGGTGAAGGGTGAGAAGGTAGGGCCCTGCAGCAGGGCTGTGTTGTGGGGTGGGACGTGGGCTGGATTCTGGTTCCCACGCACCGGGCACCGCCGCATTGCACCTCACCATCTGAGAAGGGGCACGGCTGCCTCCCCCCACAGCACTGCTAAATTTGTTCTGCTTCCCCATTGCCTTTCTCATATCCTCCATTCCCAGGGTGAATCGGGAGAGCCAGGACCAAAGGGACAGGTGAGTGACAGGGTGCTGGCAGCATGTTTCCCCCCAAACCCATTGCTGATCTGCGGAATCCCCACCCGGGACCCTCCATGAGCTCACCCCCCAACACCCCTCTCCCTTCCCCGCAGCAAGGCATCCAGGGCGAGCTCGGCTTCCCCGGGCCCTCGGGGGATGTGGGCTTACCTGGCGTGAGGGGATACCCAGGTCCCCCCGGCCCACGGGGGCTGCTGGGGGAGCGCGGCGTGCCGGGGATGCCGGGGCAGCGCGGCGTTGCGGTGAGTACCAGTGCACCCCAACACGGCATCCATCCGCGGGGCGATCTGGGTGCATCACACCTTGCTCCTTAGCTGAGCTTTTCTTATTGACTGCTTCTGATATTTGACATGGGGGGGGGGGGGGATTAAGCTGGATGTGGGACCCCACTGGTATAGAAAGGAGCAGCTTTTTCTTGCTGAGTAGAGCAGCAGATGGAGCTCAGAAGTGCATCCCTGAGACCTGCTGGGGAATGGGATTGTTCCGTATGAGCCTGATGTTAGGGCTGCAAAATGGGGCTGCAGAAAGCTGCCGTGGTGAGCAGGTTGCAAACTGACCAGAGTACAGGTACCTGGAATAAAGAGAGAAAAGAAGGGTGGGGAATGGCACAGGTGCAGGGATGTGCTCGGGGCTGGGACTGGGCCAGAGCAGGGGGGGAAAGGTGCGATCCCTCCTCTTGTTGCCCACAGGGCCGGGACGCTGGGGACCAGCACATCGTTGATGTGGTGCTGAAGATGCTGCAAGGTGAGGGGGTGACCAGCACCCACTGCACGAGCACCCGGTGTGCGGGACCCCGTTGGCTGCGCTGCCCCATCCCGTCCCACACCGGCCCCTCTCTGCCCTACAGAGCAGCTGGCGGAGGTGGCCGTCAGCGCCAAGAGAGCCGCCCTGGGGGGAGTCGGTGCCATGGGCCCCCCCGGACCCCCGGGGCCTCCGGGGCCACCTGGGGAGCAAGGCCCCCACGGACCCATGGGACCTCGAGGCGTCCCCGGCCTCCTGGGTGCCACCGGGCAGATCGGCAACATCGGACCCAAAGGTAAGCAGCGTGTGGGGCTCACCGAGCAGCGTGGGCATCCGTCTTTTGGGGCTAAAAGCAAAGACTCCTCCTGAGGCTCGCATGAGCCCTTCTCTCCTCGCTTTATTCCCTGCAGGGAAGCGCGGGGAGAAGGGTGAGCGGGGAGACACCGGCCGTGGGCACCCGGGGATGCCGGGTCCGCCAGGGATCCCAGGTAAACCCGCAATGGGCACTGACCATTGCACCCCTTCCCCACCCACTGCACTGCCCTTGACGACCATCACGCCCCTTCCCCATCCATTGCACTTCTCACCCATCCGTTGCGCTGCCCTCAATGGCCATCACACCCCTTCCCCACGAAGTGGATGACACTTCTGCCCCATCCCAGCCAACCCAACCAGCTTCACCCTGCACCTCTTTTCCCACCCCGCGGTGCCGCTCACGCGCTGCTGGCGCGTCCCCATCCCCCCCAGTACCTCCAGCAGCCAGAGCAGAGCATCCCCATGGCCAGATGCTCACAACGCCCCGCATCCCACGCAGGTCTCCCCGGCATCCCCGGCCACGCGCTGGATGGCAAGGACGGGGAGCGGGGCCCTCCAGGTGTCCCAGGGGATGCTGGGCGCCCGGGATCCCCCGGCCCCGTGGGGTTGCCGGGTTTCTGCGAGCCGGCCGCCTGCCTGGGGGCTTCTGCCTACGCCTCGGCGCGGCTGACGGAGCCGGGCGCTGTCAAGGGACCTCTGTACTGAGCACACCGCCAGCAAACACTGCAAACCCACGGGAAGGCACCTCCACGAGCCGCGGGACGGACCCACGGCACAGCGGCGTGGGAAGGGACAGAGGGAGCTCCGCCTCCACCCCCTCCCTGTGCCCGTCCCACAGAAATAAAGCGGCTCTGATCCAATCCCTCTGGCGCTGGTCCGTCCTTTTGGGGCCGGAGGGCTTGTCGCCGATTTCCTCCCTCCTTTTTTTTATTTTATTTTTTAACGACAGCGAAGCGGTGGTTGGACTATTGAGGAAGCGCCGGTGCCTTGTTGGCTGCTGGCTGCTCGCGCAGCTGTAAATCTTTGTAAAATAGGATTTGTTTCATGAACCACACCTCGGAAATCGCCAACTCTTCAAAAAAAAAAAAAAAAACAAACCCAAAACCACAGACAATAAAACCGAGATGGATCGTTACCGAACGGAGCCCGCGTGTCCGCTTCTTTGAGGTCCCTCCTCTCTCCCACCACTCCCAGCAGCGGGTCGGGCACCCCAGGCCCAGATGCAGGACAGAGCCACGAGTGCATTGAGCAGGGGTCAGCTCCCTGCTGCTGCCGAGCACCTCATTGCTGCGGGATGGAGGCGGTGCCGCTGGGAGGTGCTGCTTGCAGGGCTGCAGGCTGCACCCGGCGCATCTGCAGAGGTTGCTTTGCAGCACACCCCGTGCTGCCCTGCAGCCAGCTGTGCACAGAAGCGATGGGGCGGGTGCTCCTGTGTGGGGTCGGGGTGCATCAGCCCCCATCAGCTCTGACCCCCCGCCCCGCTCCCCAAGCAGTGGGGAGCTGCACCCTGCTCCATGAGGCCTCGTGAGCTGGCATGGCCAGCCCTGGAGGGATTAAAAAGATTAGGTTTTAATTACAGCGCTGAAGCAGCTGCCTGTTCTCTTGCTCTTTTCTTCCCCATCTGCTCCTGCCCGAGCTTCGCACCCCTGATTCTCCGTGTGTCTTTCCCTGTTCCCTCCAAAGGAAGGCAGGCTGATTCCTGGGGTGGCTCAGGATCCCTCTGACTGCCCGTGCTTATTTTTTTTAATTCTTGGGTCATAGTTTGATACTTCCCCCCCCCCTCTTGAAGTTACCTTGAGGAAGGTGCATGCTGTGCACGGCCAGAGCACTGCACACGGACACGGCAGCGGGGACATGGGGCTGGGTGAGCCCAGCACACGTGGGCAGCTGGAGAGCAGATCCTTTTCCAAGGAAACGGCCCAAATTTGGAAATCAGCTCTGCACGAAGGAGCAGCGAGACTCCTCCAAAGATACCGCGTCTCGGGGAATTACCTCTGCTAAGGACCCGTTCATCTAAATGCAAGCGGGGAAGCTGGCTGCTATAGCAAGGCTGAGAAACCTCACTGGAGACCAAACTACGGGTTTACAGGGGGATGCAGGAACAGGAGGGGCTGAAATGGAGGTGGGGCACTGGGGGGGGGGGGGGGGGGGGAAGCCGTGCTGATGAGAAGGGCAGCTCTGGGCTGAGGGTTTGGATGACGGGTGCTCAGGGCCAACCCTGGCCTTGCCAAGCAGCCACCCCATAGGAACTGTGCTGAGCCGCTGCCCTGAGCCCTCACTGGGGTCTGGGGCCAGCAGCCATCCCAGCCCCACAAGCAGCGCAGCGCGTCCCGCCCCTCCGGGCTCCTCTCCTCTGCGGGGGTCCTGCAGCATCGCCCGGCGGAGGGGAAGGAAGGCGCTGACAAAAGGCTGATTTAATTACTAGAATTGTTCTGATTACAGCCTGCAAACACTGTTATCTTGTAATTATTGCCAAGAACATGCCATTAGTACATGATTAAACACAACGTCTTGTGGGCTGCTGGCTGATTGTCTGATGCCTTATGAACTTAATTACTTCATGCTGGCAGGAAGCGAGGGGAAGGACGGAGCACGAGGACGGAGCCTGGGGACCCGCAGCCCCTTCCCGGGGCCTCTCCCTGCTCTGTCAGGTGCCACCTGCATCGAACTCATCCTCAGCAGCACGCAAGCACAGGGCTCCAGCTTCGCCCCAGAGCCTCCATGCAGCAAAGAGGAAAAGCTGGGGTGCACTCACCATGCAGGACGCGCTGTGGGAATGCGGCACAGGAGCCCTCCCTCCCCTTACAAGAAAAATCCAGAAGCTTTCAGCCTTGGGGTCCCTTCAAGCACCTCTCTCACGCCGTCACCCTGCCCGCTTGACAAGGGCACACAAACCAATCCTGACGTCTCATTAGCAGGATTAATTCTCGACCTCATTATCCTCTCAACTGAGACCCTGGCGCTGCTCCATGCCACTGCGCCGAGCCCTGCTCCCTCTGCTGGGGCTGAGCAGGCAGCAGAGGCCAGGCAGCATGACACCAACACCATCCCATACCCACCCCATCTCCTGTAAGCCCCACTCCCCTGCAGGGAGCACACAGCTTTTAATCAGGGATGCAACAAGTCCTGGGTGCCAGCTGCGTGCGGTGCTGGCAGAGCAGCCCCAGCTGGGTGCTGCTGGGAGCAGCCCTATGGGTGCTGCCGGGATCTGTGGGTCCCACTGGCTGCTTCCAGGCTGGGCTGATCACGCTTGCCCCCTAACCGTGGGTCAGGGCAGGGCAGCTCTGCTGGCAGCGCCAGCTCCCAGCCTGCAATGAGCAGAGTGGCTCTTGGCAGGCGTTAATTAAAGCTCGGAGTTCCTCACTGCTCTCCAGAACTGCTGCGGCAATCGAGGCACGGACTCAGCAACAGCTTCAGACAAATTGGTTTAGCTCCACATCGCCCTCAAGAATCACGTTGCCTCCCCTCGTTTTGGTATAAACCACCCATCAAACCAATCCCGTGAGGCTTCCACACGCAGCCTTTGAACCCTTTAATGCAGGTTAACTCATTGCCTGCCATAAAAGTGACTCGGCTTTTGGCACCGGTTCCCACCCATCCTGTTCCAGGGGGCTGATGTCTCGGCCTGTGGCGCTGGCCGTGTGTTCTCTGTCGCTTTTTGTTGTGCAGATTCTCTCCCAAAGCCCCTCCACATCATGCACTGAGTACTTGACATAATCCATTGTGCCAAGGTCTTGCAATTAAGAGGACAAAGAGTGTGTCTTTCCATAACAGAGCCCAGCAGATCACCGGTACAGGGGGAGATGAGCCCAAATCCCCCTCCCGCTCCGCCTCTCTGCAGATACCCGGAATGGGGGGGGGGTGGTGGGGGTTGGGGGGTACAAGTCTGGTTCCCTCTTCAGGCTCACAAGTCCGGGCTCAAAATGATCCCTGTCCTTGTAACAGAGCCCAGCAGATTCACCTGCAGCAGCCCTCACCCCAGGGGGAGCAGGGGGCTCTATGGGCACGGTGGATTCCATGACTCAAAAACCAATCAACATCCGATCTCCATGGCCCCGGAAGGTTTCAGCCACAGGGTCAGAGCGCGTGGCTGCGTCCCACAGCCTCACCCCACTTTGTCCCACAGCTCTGTGTCCATGTTACAAGAGACCCGCACCAAAAGTCGCCTTAAATCAAAGCCTTCCACTTTAGCGTGGCGTTTCCATAAAATCACTTCCATTATTTGTTGCTCACCTCCATCCTGCAGATTGTGGCTGCGCAGCCTGGCCCTGCTTGCTTTCAGCAGCCCTGATTCCTGCTTCCTTCCTTCCCCCATGCCCACTGAGAGGTGATGCACTGGCACACGCTGCCCAGGGAGTGGTGTGGTCACCGTCCCTGGAGCTGCTCCAGAGCCGTGGAGATGCGGCACATGGGGATGCGGTCAGTGGGGTGTGTGGGGCTGGACCTGGTGATCTGAGAGGTCTTTTCCAACTGGAATAATCCGGTGATTCCATGAAAAGAGGCTTTCAAGTGCACCTGAGCCTGGTGTCCAGCAGGAGAGGTGTCAGTGGGAGCACACCATGGCTTGGCTCCTTCCCATCCATCCCTCTGGGACCTTGTCACCTCATGAGTGCCCACTCCTCTGTTCGCAGAGCACCTTGAGGGACCCGAAGGAAAGGTGCTGCAGAGGAGAGGCATTGCTGGGCCCGCAGACAAACCACCAAGCATCGGGCCTGCCTGCTGCAATATCTTATTCCTTATTGACGGAATTAGCAGCACTGAGCTCCCCGCCCGATCAATAGCCTTAATAATTCCATCAAGGTCTTGTCAGCTTTCATTTCTCCGGGTGTGTTTTCCAAGAAGAAACCCATTCCTAAAGCTAAAACCCCATGGTGAGCCCAGGGCTGAGCCATGGGGTGCAGTACCGTGGGGGGCACAGCTCGTGCAGCAGCTCTCGGTGCCCCACTGCTGGGCAGCTCAGCCACCCAGAGACCCCCACCCGCAGCACAGGGGCAATGATGCCAGGTTCTACAAGGGGTGGCTCTGGGCCCCAGCTCCTGGTGAATGCTCTCCTGCTGCCCCCAGGTTCCCCTCACAGCAGCTCTGGCTGTGGGCAGAGGCTTTGCTGCTGTTTCTTGAGGTCAGAGCCCCCCCCGAGCAGCCCCACACTCCACCAATGGCACTGACCCCACGCTCATCGTGCCCTGCCGTGGTCGGGGCTGCACAGGACCCTGATTCCATGCTCAGATCTTTCCCTGCATCTCATTAATCCCCTTTTCCCACTCCTGCAGAGATGGGTTTAATGAGGGTAATTAGGATGTTTCTGCAGCTCGGGCTGCAAACAGGGCCAGCAATTCCCCGCTCCTTTCTGCAACAGCGGCTCTGAGAGCACCAGGAAATGCAGCAGCATTCCCACTCAGAGCAACAGCCACCTGCAGGCGGGCACCCATCCCACCTCGGTGATTCCACGCCTCTGTGATCCCCGCAGTGCGGGTCCTGGGGGCATCCATTGCTCCTCGTTTGCTCCCCTGCAGCTCAAGGAACTCTTCCACGTCGGCTCCCAGCAGCACGCACAGCCCACGTCCACGGCAGCAGGAAATCACATCCCCTTGCTCCCGGGGCCGGGTGGGAATGGTGCGTGCCCTTGTGGGAACGGGAGGACGACTTTTTCGGACATTTGCAGCTCACAGGCACCTTCTGCTTTGCTTGCTTCTCCCTCCCTACATCACAGCCCTCCAAGTTCCCAACACGGACAAGCCCAGCACCGCTCTTCCATCCGAGATGCTGCAGCTGCGGGTCCGTGGTGCGGGGGCTGCGGGGCCCGGTTCCCGGCCGCTGTCCCCGCTCCGCCGCCAGGTGACGCCAGAGCTCCGCGGTCGCAGCGTTGCGGGGCTGCGCCGGGCGATGCGGGGCCCCCCCCCTCGGGAGGGGCTCAGATCCCATTGCCACGCGGATGAGCCTCGAAGTCCGTGCAGACACCCGAGCCACGCGTGCTTGTAGCCGGGCACACGCACCTCTCGGCAGATGCGCACCCGCGGGTGCGTGCATCCACTCCCCAGCTGTGCACGCTCGGGTTGCGGGTCAGCGCAGACCGATCCCGGGTTATTTCCCCACGTGCGCTCAGTGCGCGTTTGCCGCTACCTCCTCGGATTGCTGCAGGCTGCGCTTCCCCCCGCGGCACGGACGAGCACGGTGTCCCGGATCCTGTTGGTCCCAGGAGGAAAACTCGGCTTTTCCCACAGATATTGCAGCCCAACGCACGTGGACGCACGCAGCCCGGTCCCCGCACACAGCCGGGGCCGCCTCCTTCCCCTTGCAGGTCGGTGCAGTGCAGAGCCCCGTGTGGGTCCTCTCGCCAGGATCCACCCCAGTGATGGGAGACCACGATTCGGATCCACGTGAACGCGCTGCGTGAGCTTTGCCTTGGACATAGAGCAGCTCATAGGACGCCTCGGAAACACTTGGAAGGAGCTGAGAGAAACGAACATAGAAATAACCCTGTCCCTAACAACATGCCTCACTATTGCAGATGTTCTTCAGCATTCTTGTCTCTTTTTTTCCCCCCTTTTTTTTTGGCTCGGTTTGGGGAATTGCCCGTCAGGTTCGGCTCCAGGAGGCAGCAGGATGGCAATGGGGATCACGGGGCCAATGCTGGAGCCCCGGTGATGTCCTCAGGCCTGGACGCTGCAAAGGATCTATGGAGAAAGATGCACTTTCAAAAGGAAAAAAAAAAACAAACCACTATCAAAAAAAATAGAAAGAAAAAGAAAAAATAAGCAAAGAAACACTTAAGAATTGAGGTTTGTGCATCCCTAATGACAAAGGGATGGGGAGAGCTGGCTTCCTCCTCTCTCCCTCACCCCACTGCGTGGGAAGGAGGTGGCTGCCAGCACTGCAAAATTTAGCAGCTCCTCCAGGCAAAGGAACTGTGCAGAGAGGGCCCCAGTTCCAGCTCCGCTTGCACACACCCAGCTGCTGTGGGAGGTGGGGGGCAGAGCGGGGTAAGGCGAGGGGCCGGGATTGGAGGGGCCGGGATTGGAGGGGCCGGGATTGGAGGGGCCGGGATTGGAGGGGCCGGGATTGGAGGGGCCGGGATTGGAGGG
>NC_034430.1:5021126-5033948 GCF_002078875.1 Numida meleagris | reverse complement strand
GGCCGGGATTGGAGGGGCCGGGATTGGAGGGGCCGGGATTGGAGGGGCCGGGATTGGAGGGGCCGGGATTGGAGGGGCCGGGATTGGAGGGGCCGTGTTACCACGGGGCTGAGCCATTTCCAGTGCTGAGTTCTGTGCTCTGCTCCCAGCAGCAAAAAGGAATGCAATGATTCTGTGAGCTCTCTGTGTTAGATGCAGTGATCTCTTAGGGTCTGGTACAAGCCAGGATTCATCTCCTGCTTTGATAGACAGCCTCCATTCACCCACTCCCTCCTGTGTTTCGGCCACACATCCCTTACCCCCTCATTTTGCTTCATTGCCATGCGAGCGGTTTGGGGAGAAGGATCTTATAAATGCTGAGTTAACAGACAAATGTAAAAAAAAATATTAAATAATAACAACCACCCTGAACCGTGACCTGCGAGAGCGGCATAAATATGGAGAAAAATAATTGTGCATTAATGCTAATTGAAACAGCGAGGGCCCCACTTACACCACTCTGAATATGCATCAATCAAACAAAGAATTAATGGAACTTAAAAAATAACCCCGACAAAAGAGCCGCCGTCCCTTTTTTTGAGGAAACACTGCTAAGATGCCGTGCATTTGGGGAATCAAGGCCTGTTTTTGGGCTGAGAATAAACCTGGGAATCCTTGCATGTTCCTGGTTCTCTGTGCTTCCCCACTTCCCAGGGTGGTGACGTTGAAGCAATGAGAGGTTGGGATCCATAGGGCAAATCCCAGCAGGTGTGGGGCTGAGCACGGCTCCTGCCTCAGTTTCCCCACAGCTCTGCACATCCCTGCTGCTCCCCACGCCCATGGATTTCTATTCATGGCCCCGAGGTCCAAGCCTTCATTAAAACCCTGTATTAATTAGCGGTGATGGAGTGAGTTCGGTGCATTGATGCCTCTGTGATGACACAACTCCAACAGCAACCACAGGGAATGGGGTCTGGGTGGGAATGAGGGTTCAAAGAGCAGCACCTTTAGAGGGAGGAAAAGCGAAGGGATTCCAAAACTAACGAGCAACGCCTGAACAAATGAGAGACCGGGAAGGACGCGGGCTGCTGCTTTCTGAAGGGCTCTGATTTGCACGAGGCGCGGAACCCGGAGCAGCCCCAGCAGCAGAGCAGGGATGCTCGGCTCTGCCCGCCCTGCTCCATCCGTCCTGCAGGTGGGCCCAGCGCACAGCGGGAGCGATCGCACTCAGATGCCAACGAGCGAAGGGCAAAGCGGCGGGGTTCGGCCGAAGGGATCCGTGCCGCCCGCGGCCCCGCTGCCCGGGGCTCCGAAGCGGAGGACAAACCGCTGCCGACGGCGATGGACGGACGGCTCTCAGCTGCACGGGGCACAGCGCTGCTCCTCAGAGCCCCGATCACTGCTCACCTGCCCGCAGAGCTCTGCACAAAGGGCTTCCAAACTTCCAGAGTTGGGTTTTGAGGCCAGGAGGTGGCTCGAGGACACCCTCTGCTTCATGATCTTCCTGCAGCTGCTGCTTGCCCAGTGCACCCATGGCCTGGAAGACCAGACCAGACCAGACCAGACCAGACCAGACCAGACCAGACCAGACCAGACCAGACCAGACCAGACCAGACCAGACCAGACCAGACCAGACCACCCTACCCTCCCCTCCCCAGGCACAGCTGGGGGCAGGTTAATTCTTTTTTAAAGGTAGCTCCACCTGTGAAGAAGGGGACAGCTGCTCCCTGTTGATGAATGAAATCATGCTGATGGGTCTCCTAATGCCCGCGTGCTGGAGAGCTGATTAGTTCCACACCTGGGGCCTCAGCAGGTGCTGGAAGGGCTGGTCCTGGTGGGTGCAGCATTGGTTGGTTTCCCCAGCAGCCTCCTGGAGCTTCCTCCTGGCCTTTATCCCACAACAGCTGCAGATCTCGGTGGTGGTGCTGCCCGCTGTGGTCACCTCTCTGTGCTGGAGGGCAGCTCTGCTCTGAACCACGACGCGCTCCCACCCATGGGTCCCCGTGGCCACGGTGCTCGTGGGGATCCCGCACCGAGCACTGGATGGTGGGAGCTCCATGGCTTTGTTCTGACCACAGCACGGCGGTGAGCAGGGGTTCGGAGTGTCTCTGTTCATAGAACCATGACCACCGAGGTTGGCAAAGACCTCCGGGATCACCAAACCCAACCCCAACCCATCCCCATTGAACCGGAGCGATCCCAATCCGTGCGTGGCTGCGCCCCGCTGCTGCTCCATGCACTGCTGCTCATGGCCAGCGCTGGCTGATGCCACCTCCCCGTGTCTGCGTGGCAGTGACAGTGTCCTGACAGCACCGACGCGGCCCTGGGGGCTGTGCCCTGTCCCCATCCTGGCTTTCTCTCTCCTTTCAGCGCTGTTGGGAATTAAAAGCTTTTCTCTTTCACCTGCCCATGGCCACCGGGCTCTTTTTGCGCACAGATTTTCAAGAGTTGCTTTCAATTGGTGACAAATTTGCTGGCGGGACAACGAGGCTGCATTCAGGGAAACTGTCTGCTGAGCTCCTGCCATTACAAGGCCGCCCCAAAGTGACCGGTGTTTGCTACAGAAACGTTTTCGAGGCGCTCAAATTGCGGCAGAAGAAGGAAAAAATCAATAGCTACAATCCCACTGGCTTGGTATTACCAATGAGCCATGCTTTGCACAGCAAAAGCTTCCCTAACAGGAGATGGCTTTGCGTAGCAAAAGGCTTTCAGGCAACCAGAGACAATTCCAGTGTGCGTGGGATTGGGTCAGAGCACAAAGCCCTGTGCAATTCAGAGCCTTTGGAAAGCAAACCTGGAACTCAATGCAGCCTCCACCTGCGGGAGGCCCCGTCCTGCGCTGCTGGTGGGCAGCAATCCGATGGAGTTTGGTGCTAAGGGGCCATACCGGTCCCTTCCCCATTGCTAAGGAGCTGCTGGTCGGGCACAGCTCATGCTGTTTGTGCACCATCACAGCACAGCGCCCATGAGAACCTCAGTTCATCTCTGTTTCCCGGAGCAGGAACAAAAGGAATGACGACAGCTGCCATCCATCGTCGGGAGTAACACGCTCCTGTGAGCTCCAGCACCGCTGCCACCGGGCCAAGGGAATGCCAGGACCGTGCACACACCAGGACCTCGTGCTCTGGGGGCTCTGCAGGGGTTGGGGTGCTTCTCACCACACTTTGTGGGCCAGCATTTGACACACGCCGAGTGCAGCGTGGGACATGGGCTGCGATGGGGACAGTGCCTTGGGACACCAGTGGCCCTGCCCTCTCCTGCCTCCATCCCTCTGAGCTCCGTGTTCTTGTGCTTCCCACAGCGCCAGGCTCGTTGCTGCGTGCCTGTTGAATAATTCATTCCCACTGCCCCCATAGAAAACAAAATGGAAAAAAACTGCTATTCTGCTGGTTTTTTTTTTTTTTTTTTTTTTTTTAATGTTCTCTTTCCCGAGGAGGGCAATGGCACATTTACTTTTAGCGGCCGCCATAAAACGCTCTCTGAAATCTGCCCTCCCGGGGGCTCAGCACCGGGCTCCCCACAGCTGTGTGCTGCCCACGCAGCTTCATCCTCCTCCTCTTCCTCCCAGCCCCACTCCAGGCTCAGCGCAGGGCTCCCAGCCCATGGCAGGAGCCATAAAAGAGCAACGAACACCGCAGGTGACATAAATGTAAATGACAGAAACAGGGAACAGAAGGCTGGAAAACAACCTGGCGATGCTCCCCTGGAAAAGGCCCCAGACCCGTCCCAGCATCGTGCTGTCGGTCAGCAGGGCAGCGGGGCTGGGGGTCCGGCAGCCCTCACTGGGGCCATCCCAGTAAAGCAGGACACCGCGGTGGGACACAGCTCCTGGGGCTGAGGGCTCATGGGATGCCCGTGTGGCAGAGGGCAGTGATGCACTCAGGAGGCCAGGAGCAGCCTCAAAGCACCAAGAGCAGACAGCAAAGCCCTTTTGCCAAAGGCCATCTGCGGTTCTTTTCCCAGGGCTCTGTGTGAAGGGTCTGAGCAGGGCAGCAGTGATCCGAGCAGCCCAGGGGTGGACGCTGCACCCAGGGCTGTGTGCTCAGACCCAGCCCTTGCACCAGGTGCTCCTGGGGAAGAAAGAGCCAAGTGCAGAGATGTGCCAGAGCGGCACTGCAGCCTTGCAATGCTCCTGGATTTTGGGATGGGGACGACGACTGCAGCAGCTGCAGAGCCCAGGGCTGGTTCGGAAGCGCATCTGGAAGCATCAAGGAGGAGCTGAGCTTCAGTGATTCCCTGCTCCGTGCTCTGCCCTGCACCCATTGCTCCAGCTTTGCCCATTCCCAACACTTCGGCCCATGGCAGCACGGCTGGTGGGGATGGTAAGTGAGATTGCTGAGGTCTCCTGCGTTGCCATCCTGCTGGGAGAGGGGAGAGGAGAGCAAAGCCCATGGGCCGTGGATGCAGGCTGAGGAGGGGGGGGGACACAGCACCGGCTCCGTGCCATCCTTCAGCCCAGAACACAGCTCAGGGGCTGCCTCCTCCTGCAGAACGGTCCCGTGTGAGCACATCCATTATGTATGCAAATATCTGAGTTATTTATAAGCATCCAACAGATTGCTTGGACAAACAGCCCCCGGCTCTGCTGAGGCAGTGCCCACTTCTCACCCAGCGCTCGTCGCTGGTTGATGACAGAGCTTTCCAGAGGGCAGTAGCACGGCAGACACTGCCACGCTGCTGATTTCTGCCTGGCAGCCTGCATACCCCTCCCTGAATTACTTTTACAAAGCCCATGAACGATGGCTAAGAAAAGAAAGATGAGTAAATACGAGCTCACGTGGGCTGCCCAGGAGCCTGCACCCCACTGAAATGGAAGAGGGCTGAACATCACCCGCCACAGCCCCACCGATCCCATCACGCCCGAGATGAAGGACATGAATCTTAGAAGCTCTCTGTCTCGTTTTCTGAAGGAAACATAACACAGGGGAAAAAAAAAAAAAGAAAATAAAAGACACAGACAATTGACTAACGCGCATTCAAAATGACTTCTCCCTTCTCCTGTTTTTAATTGCGCATGCAGGTCTTCCTCCTGCCAGCCATTGCGTTTGCATAATGCATGCTTTGGAGCAATCGCTTTGCTTGGGGAAGGATGACCCCGAATGTGAGACAGTGCCACACACCTCCGGGAGGGACTGGGACCTCTGGGCAGGGGCTGGGGGCCCGGAGCAGCAGGGCTGCATGGGGGGGGGTGGGGGCAATGCTGGGGGCTGCTCTTCTGTTCACAGGAAAATCGGTTTTAGGGAGGGAACGACAGACGTCGCCCGCTTCTGTGCTCCGGGGTTCTGCAGTCTCTGGGCAATACCGGCAAACGCTGATGATAAAAACCTGAGCGGTGATTTTGTCTTTGAGTCATTTCTTTGCAGTCACCTGCTGCTTTATCACCTGGGATCGCCGGGCTTTGTGTAAACACAAATGAATCCTGATGCTGCTGCTGGAGGCAGCTGGCGCGGTTCCTCGCTGCGATGCCGTGCACTGAGATGTGGGGCTGCCTGGTGCCGGCACTGCATGGCCCAGACCCCCAGGTGGCAATGGGGCAGCAGCACCCCAGGGCCCCCCCCGCGCACTCCCTGGGGAGGATCCTGGACGTGGAGACCCCTCGGGATGCGCTGCCCGGCTTTGCTGACCATTAAAGCCCGCGAGCAGCAAAACCGAACCAAGCAGGGCAGGTAGATGCCATTAGGACAACTCGCCGGAGCAAACCAGGGCAATCGGCGGGAGATGGATGCCCCTGTCCGTGCTGGAAGGATTCCCAAAGCGCGGGGAGCCCCGACCACAGCTCCACGTGCTGCTCTGGGAAACGCACGGCGCCTGCGGGCACCGGGTTCCACGGGGCAGGGGCACGGGGGGCGATGGCCTCGGTGCCGCCGAGCGAGAGCAGCTCCTTAATTAATTCCCCTCCTCGTCCGCAAACCACAGCGTTCACCTACAAGAGGCAGCTCCCCCTCCTCACCACGGCCCCTGCGGAAGGAAACCCCAAACCAAACGCAGAAAGCTCCGTGCAAACCCGAAGCAGCGAGGTAATTCCCGGCAAAAAAAAAAAAAAAAAAAAAAAAGGTTTGTAGAGGGAAATTGTCCTGACGGACACGTGGCTGCACCGCTGCTGACAAGGAAACGTTTCAGTGGGGGGATGAGAGCCGGCATCCCGTCAAACCCCGCCTTCCTGCACGGCTGCGTTCCCTGAGAGGATGCACGGAAGCTGCACTCGAAAATCACGGTTCTCCTCCGCCGGAGCCGGCAGGGCTCATTATCGCCCCGATCCGCCGCGGCCGGCTGCTTGTCAGCGCGGGGCTACGGGATAATTAAAGCCTCGGCGTTCCGGAGCAGAAAGAGGCAGCTTCTCATTAAAGCGGGTTCTCTGATTTCGGGGCCTCCTTCCTGATGCAGGAGTGAGAAACCCGCCGTGTCCTCGCTGCGGGCGCTGAAAAGGGACGAAACCTGCAGCAGATGGGGGAGCACCGGCAAGCGGAGCCCTGGGGGAGCAGCACGGGACCCCCGCCTGCCCCTCCCCCCAGCTGCTGTCCCGTCATAAACGTGCACATCCACCAGGCAGGGCACGGCGAGCAATCATTGCGGGGAGGCCTGGAGGTGGGGGTTTCAGCTGGGACCGATCGCACCAGCGCTGCGAGGTTCCCTCCCGTCTTAGCCCGAAGGCCAATTTGGGTAATGAGCGTCCGCTGCCGGATTAAGCAGCCTCTGTGCGCTCGCAGGGAGGGATCCATCTCCCTGTGCAGGCAGCGGCCGGCAGCGCTGTGCTGGCACTGCTCGCACCGCAGCGTTCAGCCTTGCTTCCATCCACAGCGCATCGCAAACCGCTCCTCCCAGCGCCGGAGCATCAGAGGCGCCCATCGGAGAGGGGAGAGAATGAGGGAGACAGACAGACAGACAGATGGACAGACAGCTGCCCCTCGAGCAGTGCAATTCCTTGTGATTTCTGTGACACACACGCGTGGTTTTCTACGCCCATAGAAGCATCATGGCCAGCGGTCGGCCCCGCGGTTACGTGTATTTCTAGGAAGGGAGGGGGGGGGGGAACGCATCGCCGGGGATCTCATTAGTTTTTATGACTGTAATAACTCAATGGGTGGACCTGATGCTATTAAAAATAATGAAAGCTTTATCTCTGCGATAATTCCTTTCCCTTCGAAAGCACGGACGGGTGCGTGCACGCACACACCTGTGGGCTGCAGGTAAGAGGATGAGCTCCAGTGATTAACTCTCGGAATGGGAGAGCTGGATTTCCTGGGTGATTTCGTGTTTCAGCAGCACCCGGTGCCTGCAGCCAGCACCCAGCTCTGCCCACGCTGCTCTGTCCCCATCGAGGACGTCAGCCCTGGGACCAGGACCCAGCAGCCGCGCTCCCGATGAACCTGACAAGGAACCACGCTGACTGCATGGTCCTTGGGCAGGTACAAAAGCAGAAGGCGTTTGTCCTAATTGCGCTGCTGTGAAAGAGATGGGTTGAGGCATTTCTGGGATGCTCGGGGAACGTAACAAGCATTACAGCACACGGCAGTGGGAGACAAGAAAGGAAATTAGCGAGGGATGGAGGCAGCAGCAGCGCTAATGCATTCAGCTGCCTCTTTCACCCAGGCACCACGCGGAGCTTTGGCATTCGTTGTGACAGCACAGGTGACCCCCCCCCCCCTGCAAGGGGCTCGGGGACCTGACAGGAGCTGGGGATGTCCCCAGGAACCTGCTGGGACCTGGTGGCAGCACCGGCATCCCATGGCAGAACCAATGTCCCACAGCAGCACTGATGTCCCGTGGAAGGACCCATGTCCAGTGGCAGCGCTGATGCTCCATGGCAGCACCAGCATCCCATGGAAGAACCAACGTGCCATGGAAGGATCAGCATCCCATGGCAGCACCAATGCCCCACGGCAGGACCAATGTCCCATGGCAGGACCAATGCCCCATGGCAGCACTGAAGTCCCATGGAAGGACAAATGCCCCATGGAAGGAAACATCCCATGGAAGGACCAACATCCCCCCCATGCTGCAAATTCATCTGCAACACCAGCACAGCCACTGCTGCAGGACGAGGGCTCCAGCTGTGCACGTGCAAGGTTGTTTGCAGCGTGTGTGTGCAGGACACGGCTTCTTCGAACAGGAGCTGGCTGCAGAGACACGATTTGGCCTGAAATATAAAGTTGCATAACCTAATTGTGCATGTTAAATTGTGATCGCTTAATACAATGGTGATTCTCATCTAATTTGGATGAAGTCAAGGGTAAAATTCTCATTAGATAACCTGACTAGAAATAGGTGTTCTCCTTCGCAAGGAGCTTCTATTTTGCGATTCCATTTTGCGTATTAACACACCCGTTTCCTTATCATTACGCTGCCAATGAGTGCAGCTATTCCTCAATTTGGTGTGATTGCTTAATTTTTAATGGCAGCCGGCTCCCAGGAGGAGGGGCGGGGTGGGCTGTGCTGACTCATGGTTCTGCTGCACCCATCCTCAGCGCCCTGCACACCACGCTGGGATCCATCAATGTGCTGCAGTGCTGGGTGCTCTGTGCAAGCTCCCCTCCTCGCCTTCCCTGCCCGTGCTGGGAGCCGTGCACACGCAGTGCTGTTATTCCTCTGCCCCTCCTCCCCATGCAGAATCTCGGCTGTAATTTATCGCGCTCAGCTCGGGGTAATTGCCAGAAAATGAAGTTCTGTCTGTTCTCGCCCAAAGGAAGAATGGAGGAGGGATGTAGCATGCAGCCCTGCTGGACCCCCCAGCACTACCCATCACAGCCATCCACACAAAACGAAGCTCCCTTTCCTCCTAACGAAGCCCCCACCACCTCCTGCTCGGAGCAGTTCCCTCCATCTCCATCCCAGCTGAGGATGCCCACGATCCAGCTCTGCCATCCCCCCATGTCCCACAGCTCCATTGATTCTCCCCAGCCCTGGCTGCCCTGCTCCCGCGGGGGCACGGCTTTCCTGGGCTAGAAACAAATCAGATTTCCTTGTCAAGAGCTGAACCGCGGGACTCCTCCGCCAGCAGATCAAAGCGCTCGCACGATTTCCTGCTCCGAAGGGCTCTGTGCTGCTGGGTGGCAGCAGGAGGAACTCACCGCTCCCTGCACAGCGCCTGCTCACCCCCTCCAAGGGCCTTTCATGCTGAAACCTCTGATCAGAAACCAACCTCACCCAGGGGGGCAACGGAAGGATGCCAGGACGCTGTGAGAGCATCCCCTTCCCCGTCCTTTAATTTACAGAGGGGAGAAATGGAGGGGAACATCAGCTGAAAAGACCCCAAAGTGAGCTGCCGGGCTGCGAGCAGAGGGTGCTGCAGGAAGGCTCCCGGCACGAAGCGCGAGGCGCTGAGATGTGCCACCGCTTGGCAGGGCTCACATTATTTACGGCCTTTTATGCAGAACAAACCTGCCTGCCTCCACAGGCTTCCCCATCCGCTGGCAAACAAGGTGACACGAGAAGCGTTATGAATAACACATGGAAACAGCAAATAAGAGAGATCTTACAAGGCAGGAGCGAAGGGAGCAACCGTGGCAATAATTCCGCCGCGCCGTCACCCGCCACGCACCACGGAGAAGGGCGAGCAGGGCAGGGTGCAGCTGGGCACGGCTCAGAGCACGGCTCTGCTCTTCTAATGCTGACATGGAACCATCTCCCCTCCTCTGCCCGAATCCTTCTGCCTGGGGTGCACCCAGGACCCGCTCCAAGGGCAGCAGCTGTGCTGGGGCTGGGAGGGAAGCAGCGTTTCTCCGCTGCGTGCTGCCCTGCTGCACCCCAGCGCTGCTCAGCAGAGCGCTGGCAGAACGTGAAGCAATATTTGGGGAGGGAGCGTTGTTCGGTGGGGAATCAAGCTGAGGTTCAGTGCAGAGAAAACCTGTGAGGTCCTCCTGAAAACTGCTTTTATTGAAAGCTGATGGAAGACTCAATGGGAAAATGAGACCGTGCTTGCATTGAGGGGAAGGAGCTCAGCCTCCTTTGGAAATGCGTCTCCCCAGCCACACTCATGCAGCAGCACACACAGAAAGCAGCACAGGGCTGAGCCTGCGTCAGCCCAAGGAGCAGCCCTGAGCTCCAGCCGTCCCGCACTACCCCAGCGACCAAAGCAGAGAGAATGATTGCACCCGTGACAAAAAAAAAACCCCACCAAACCACCAGCAACAAAAAGCATCACTTCATTTTGTAAGCAATGATGTGATAGCTATAAGTGTTATCTTCCAGCAGAAATGTACTTACGGGCTGACTATGGCAAAACATGCCTGCGCTGCCATTCGTTAACGTTGTAATTTCCCCCCCCCCAACCACGTGCTGCAATTTGATTACACCCAAGCAAACCCGTTTATCAAACACCGAGAGCCTCCTTCCATTCCTTGACTCCTTTCCTACCGACACAGCCGTCGTATCTAAATATTTCCAACCATCTCGCTCAGTAAAGCCAAGGGCACCACGACCCGTTGGTTTCAGATTGTTATTGACATATTTATTGGAGGCCACTGAGCTGGCAGGGTGCTGGGCAGCGCATCAGTGAGGATGCAGTCAGCGAGGGATGGCAGCCAACACGAGCCCAGAGAGCGCCGTGCTCTGCTGGCCCCGCGCCCGTACCCAGCGATGCACCGCTGTGGTTGTGCTGATGACAGCGATGCAAGGATGCTGTCCTGTGGATAACATCCCCTCCCTCCCGTTCCCATCAGCAGGAGCCCAGGAACCTCCTGGAGCAATGCTATGGTTCTGGTCCACGGCCAGCACGAGACGGCATCGGGGTGTTTGTAGGAGACAGCCAGATGTGGGACGCGGGTTAGTGGGCATGGGGTGATGGGTGGATGGATGGACTAGATGGCCTTGGTGGTCTGAATGACTCCATCCTGTCTTCCTGCAGGGTGCCCCATGCCCAGTTCCATGCGGGGAATGGGCCTGGGTGGGATCCCATCCCATCCCATCCCATCCCATCCCATCCCATCCCATCCCATCCCATCCCATCCCATCCCCTCATAGCCAGCCAAAAGGATTGTGTAGTGCCTCCTCATTCCGACTCTCGAGTGCCAAAGCTTCCTGCAGTGATATCAGTAATCTCAGCTGCAATATTTCCCTTGCCAGATTTTTCATTCTTAATAACAGGGCATAATTAGCGCTAATTAATACGAAATGCAGTAAGCAAGAATTCCAGTAGTTTCCCCTGCTGCTTTATCTCATCAGCTGAGATTCACTGCGGCTGTGGCTGCTTCATCTGCACCGACCAGAGCCCCGGGGACAGCACTGGGTTGGCTGGGATGCCCTGGTGGGCAGGCAAGGTGACAAACCCGGGTGGGTGACAACACTGGGGGCCACAGGCGAGCCAGGAGCCTCGCGGGAGCACTCAGCAGAGTGCACATGCTCCTCTGTTGTATCAGTGGGGCCAGCGGGGCTCTCCCTGAAAACTTTGGCTCAGTTGTGAGCTCTCTTGGTCTTTTCTGGTTGCCAGTGCGGATGGACTGAATTGCAGCAGGAGCTGCTGCTGGGGTTGGCATCCCCGGGCTTGGGAGAGGACTTCTCTCTTTAACAAGATGAGCAAACCCCATCCCTCCCCCCACCCCTCCTCCCAGAACCACCTGCTGCTGCTACCCTGGGTCTGAATGCAAAGAAACCTGCACCACCGACACCGCCCCCCAGCAGCTGCACTTCCCCCTGCCCCTTCCCACACCTTGTTAATTCAGACAGACTTCTTCACTTCTTCCCCCCCCCCCCTTCCAAGAGCCTCTGGAGCTTATCAGGAGATGAAAGATTGAAGGACATGCATAATTAATGGCCTGGATTTCCTTAAATTATTTAATTTCGCCGTCACATCTGCATTCTTCAGGTATGGCTTTAATTCTTTAATTACAGAAGAGCGTGCCACGGCGCTTTGCCTGATTAGCAGTTGAAAATTAAGGCTAGATTGGAGTGGGGGGAAGGATGTGTAAATACAGCAATGAGCGTATCAAGAGCTCGGTGAAGAGGGGAAAGTGAAGCATCTCCAGCTCGGCAACCTGCCCGCGGCGAGGGGAGAAATCTGGAAGCCCTCAGTGAAAATCACTGCTCGGAGTCAGCAGCCCCAATGGGGACTGCAGCCCTCGGGGTCCCGGGCTGGCAGAAATGCTTTGGTGGGGCTGGGCCGACCCGGGGACACCCCAAAAATCGAGGCTCTGTGCCACGTTTTGCAGAGCTCCCGAGCTAAGACCAGAATGGAAGCACGGGGGCCAGCAGAAGCCGAGCGCTCTCGTTGCAAGGAGATGTTTGCAACTTTAGAAAAGAAACAAAAACTCTCCGGTCAGTGCAGGCAAGCGCACTGCCAGCAATTACCCACGGGCAACAGCGGTGACGGCTGTAAGAAATCGCTCTGCCCCTTGGCTCTGCTCCCAGCCCAGCGGGCAGAGGGAGGCAGGAACCCCAGGTGGGAGGGCAGCAGAGGAGAAACAAGAAGAGGAAAACCAGAGAGAAAAGCACCCGAAGGATCGGGAGCATCGGCGCCGGGGTTTCCTGCACAGATCGGCTGCAGACAACGCGTGGCTGCTGCCTGTCCTGGCACCACATCCCGGGCTCCCTGCTGCCCCAGCTCCCTGCTTTTCACAGTTCATTGTTTGACTTCGCTGCCTCGGAGGTTTTGTTTTGCTGACCTATCTCCCCGCGAGGAATTCTCCGGTACTACAGTGTAAAACACCAATCTCAAAGCAAAAAGGGGAAAAGCGGCACAGGCGGGGAAAGGAAAAGCCCTAACGAGCAACGAAGGGGAAGGTTTCACCTGTGCAAGAGCTGAGCCGGCAGCAGCCCGCTCCATCCCTCCTGTGCTCACAGACCGATGGGCTCGGCTCTGCTCCCATGCTCTGCAGGACACGAGGTGGCAGCAAAGTGAACCCCCCCCCC